>NC_090900.1:14449231-14674231 GCF_040956055.1 Brachionichthys hirsutus | reverse complement strand
CCCAGTCCGGACCAGTAACACCACAGTCAGCAAACCAGTCCCCAGTAGCTTCTGTGGGCAGATGTCCTGCTGGAAAAGGAGATCAGCTCTTCAATGGCGTGTCAGGAAGACTAAACTTTCCTGGTAGAGGCTGTGTTGACGTGATAAATCCCAGTGGACCAGATGGCATGGACCCAAACCATCACTGGCTGTGGACACTTCACGATGGACTTCCAGCAGCTTGGATTCTGTTCCTCTCCACTCTTCCTCCAGTCTCTGGGACCCGGGTGTTCATTAAAGTCTGCTTTCACCTGGAAAGAGGACTTTGGTCCACTGAGTCCAGCTCGTCCCCCTCCTAACTAGATCTACACCGTCCACATGGTGATCTGGATCAGCACCAGAAGGTTCTAGATTGTTCTTGGTATCTTTATACACCAACCATGAAAAGTCAAAGTTCCTGAATTCATTCTGGATCAGAACCAGATGAATTTTTTAATGATAGTTCATATTGGACCCCTTTATGACTGTAATCTTTGGTTGTGTGAATTGAATACATATTTTACAAGATACATTTTTCCCCAAAACCTTCATTATGAGTAAATGGGAAAATCCAGATGTTTTTGTATCCAGACAGGTATCCCGATTGCTCTCTATGGGATTTGAAGGGATCTAAGTTAGACCAAGACCCATCATCAGATTTTTTGTAATCAAGATTCATCCAGCAGTTTTCTGTAATCCTGCTAAATGCAATGGGGGTACACATTGCGTATTGTTTGAGTATCCATAAAAATCATCCAATCCAGATTAAATTCTGTGGTAAAATATAAGTCCCCATTTATTCCATGTATAATCAGCCCGAGATATTGAAGAACAATTTAAGAGATTTTAAAATGATCAATAATCCATGATCACCAAAAGTTCATCTATTCCTGGTAACATTCCCAACATTTCTGTCTGTAACGTTTTGAGTTATGTTGCTAACAGACCAGCAGACAAACCAACGCCGGTGATGACATCACCGCCGCCGCGGCGGAGGTAACAAATGCCTATTATTATCTTAAATCAGTCAATTCAACAAGCTCAAGCTTTGATAGAGAGTCCCTCACCTGTTTCCTGGATGGGGTTTAATGGGTCCAATTCCAGATGGTTCCGTGTAAGATTTGTGACCTTCTCGCACAGGTGGCTTAATATGGAATGAATGAAGTGGTGTATTCGTTTCAGAAAGGAAATGGGTGTGCCCAAAGGCTGTTCCCAATTAATTGTTCCCAACTCCTTCAGCTCAGCCAGAGAGCAAAGGTTCAGCTGGAATATAGCTGCGTCTTCTCACATAGGCAGGAACCACACACACCACTGCTGTTTGGGAGAGAAGCAGTCCACTGTCCTCTGTCCGTCCAACTGCACTGATGGTCAGGAAGAAAATATATACTCATCGTCTTCATTCTACGAATCAGATGTGGTGCAATTCTGAGCAAAACCTGCCAGGCCTCCTCGGGACACTTGAGCATCTGATGTCAGCGATGCCTCTAAGTTTCTCCACTGGATGTTCTTGTGAGATGGCCCGGTTTCGTCACGCTAGCTTCAAAATACTTAGTCCACTGTGTGGTTGAAGAAGATGGGGGTGTTGAACAGGAAGTCATTGTGAAAGAGTGGCTCCTCGTGAAACCACGTTCCTCATGTGAGGTCAAGAGACCTTCAGCGTTGGTCAGGTATCAACCAGTGATGGGCAGAGAAGTGTCAGTCCAGTCTACTTAGCTTGTGATGATCTGAGCAGGAACAGCTGTCTGTCCAACCTGAGCTGACTCCTACGGAAAAGGAGCCAACCAGACCACAGCCTCTGCACTGTCTGGAGGCTCCCGGCTGCATTGTTGGACAGAAGGTAAGCGTCTGTGCAAGAAGCCTCTCCTCTTGCCATTTGAGACATGGCCAAGTGCATTTAATCTACAGAAGATGTCTAAGCCTAAAGAGGTTCACTCCTCTGGACCCAGCTGAAAAGGTTCCAACCAAAGCTCTGCAGCAGAGTTCAAATCAAAGCTCTGCTTTGTTGTCTCAGTGAGCTCTGTTGTCACCTGTCATTAAGACCATCTAACTTCTACCAATGTTCTCAAGTTTATTGATATGGGACGCGGTGAAGCGCTCGACCGCAACCTAACCTCCAAAAAGTCTTTGCTCTTGTAAAGTAGTGACAGTCCGTCACAGGGAGGTGGCGTCTTCGAAAAGAAAGGCAGAGCTGCGTCAGCTCGCCCGAAACATCTCCCAGAGCCGTGAGGGTAACCTTGAACTATTCACGACTGCCGGGGAGCATTGGCATTCATAAAGAGAATGCTACTACTCCTGGGGAGTCTGATTGCCTTTGTGGTTTCGGTTACTTCTTTGTTTTCTGCTCCAACCGGCATGTAAGTATCTGGACCCTCGACCGGTCTCTCAGAACTGAAGAAGCCGCTTGGATGAAATGCGAAACGTTGCCAATCAAACTTGAACAAGTCCAGTTGTTTCTTCGTTTTTTGCTCTTCGTGATTGACGAGGACCTGGATGACTGAGAACCGACACGGACGATCGTTTTGTTTTAAAATCCCCAAATGATTTTATTCAGCACCCCTAAAATCAAATGATGATCCATTAATCCACCCGAGATGTTACACGTTCAGGGCTTTGGTTTGAGCCATAGTCATTAATGAATGCGCTTCACTATCTTTGTACGGAGATAGTAGTACATAAAGTACTATCTCAGTACAAAGTACTGTCCTGTTCTAAAAGCTCAAAGCGTTTGCTTTTAGAACAGGAGAGAACAGAACAACCACCACTGCACAGAAATGTGGCTCAGGACACAATAAGACATGTTTCAGTCACACTGTCATTATGTTTGCTGCAAAAAAACTCTAATCTCTCCTGACAAAAGACTAATGTTACCAAAGCTCATATATGTGCATCTATGTCCTGTTTAAATTCAATGAATTTAAATGCTTCATCTGTGGCAAGGAGCGAAAGAGCAGCTGGAATGTGGACACAGAGGCAGTCTGACGTTCTTAGCATCAGGTATCTGTAGCTCTCTTCTGAAATTCATCACGTTGCCTCGGATGGGAACGATCCGTGCCTTCCAGTGGCTCTAACCCAACACGTTCCTCATGTGATGGCAACTGAATAGATCTTCTGACATTAGGAGGAGACATAAAATCAGTCACGTGATGAAACGTACCAAAAACAATCCCCCAGAAAGCCGTGAATCTCCAACAGAGTAGTCTCCATTCTGAGATGCAGCATATGCTACATTACCTGCTGTCGTCTACCTGAGCGTAGCCAAACTTCTTGCTGAAGAGAACCCTCCATATGATGTCCAGGACCCATTTTAGCTCTGCCAGCCTCCATCTCATCTAGTTTAGAGTCTGAGGAGGCCATCAGTGGCATCTTGAGCACTAAGCCTCCAACACCAGCTATACTCTGAACAGCAGGAGTCACATCCGCCACAATGGCCCCCACTGTTTCCTGTCTGTGGGGACAAGTAATGTGCTCGTTACCCACACCCTAAACTCTTCATGCTCCCAGAGCTTGGATTCACCATGGAAAACCCGTCCTTGAGTTGGACATGGACCTGAACTGGCAGTGTTCTGGTCCATGTCTGAGAGAATCCAGAAACAGCTCTAGTCACCTCTGAGACTGATCACACATCATTTGAGTGGCATGCCAGCCCAGATTCACTGAGAACCAGAGCCTGCTCTTCAGCTTTTTCTCCGATACCACAGTGGAAATAATGGAGGGTGGAATCCACCCCCCAGCAGAGAAACATGTGCAATGGAATTATTTAAATTCATTCTTGCTTTAAAGTGAGTGGCGTGGTCCTTTAGATATTCCACCACCTTGGTATTCACATAGGATAGTATAGTCCTTTCAGTTTACGAATAGCAGACAGTCTTTGTTGGCTTCTTTTTTGAATGTCCGTGGTGTGCTGATCAAAGGTGAGTTTATTGTCCAGAGTTATTCCCAAGTATTTGAATGAGTCCACTGTTACAACTGTTTGGGTGTTTATGATGATGGGGTGCTGGGGTGAGGAGGGGGTTGAACAGCAATTCATGAAAGAAGTCCTAGAATTGTTTTTATATACGAGTTAAAGCACAGATCTTGAGACAAGGTTCCACATTTCTTATAGTGGAGTTCATTAGGCTCATTAGAGAGGGAGAGGGAGAGAGAGAGAGAGCTGGACTCCATCAATCTGACACACTTTTAAAATGAACTTGCTTGCTTGCTCCACCATGTTCACTTCTCTGACCGGGAGAGGCATCTACAGTAATTATTGTTTTGGAAGTAATGGGACTATAAATTTCAAGTTCTCTATTTGCAAATTATAAAACTTTACAAGTCTGTGACTTACTACGATGAAGACTCAAAATACCCTGTGGGCACTTAGTAAGTGCATGCAGCCCCCCCCCCCCCCCCACCCCCGTTCATGAGTTAATTTGTAACTAGCGGCAGTGTCCTAGCATAAAGAGGAAATCAAGAAGTTCTGAAATATTGCTGGCTGTAAGCGCTGCATCATGGAATGACTTGCAGGGCACACACAGGTCCAGTAGTGTGTGTAGAGTCCAGTGTAATTAAAGGGCGCTATAGTGCTGGCAGGACTGAGGTGAAGTTTGTCCCACTGACCCAAGAGATATTTCAGGAGGAGTGTTTAAGTGACAGCGTTGTGAGGAATGTTCCAGCGAGACTCTGAATCTTCCTCATTAACAGGGACCCTGGGCTTTCAATTCCAACCCTTGTTTGTTGGCGTATTTATTTTTAATCATTGGGACACCAAAGGGAAAGTTTATATCAAACGCATTTTTTGGCCGACGCTTTGCTCATTGCGTGACTTTAAAGATAAAACAAGGTTCAGTTTTAAATAAATACAGCTCTAAATGAGAAAAGCTACGCCTGAAGATTTTCACTGCGGGTAACTCGTAAGTATGTCAATGTATGCGGTCCGGTATCCAGCGAGGGTTCAATGTCTGGAAGGTATTAGTGCTCTTTTTGTCTCCAAAAGCATCTAATGACCAGCGAGCAGGTGACAGACTGCCTCAAAATGAAATGGAAAAGATTTAGAACAAGTCGCTTTCCATAGTGCAGATTGTATAAGCCTGTCAAATAGTCCATGCTAAAACACTCGGTGACCTTCTAGCCAAAGCAAGTCACATAAACATCTATCTTTCATCCACTCATCCATCTGTTGTCTTTTCCCTGTCCACTATCTGGTGGCAACAGACTAAGTAAACTTCCTCAGGAACTTCTGCCATGGATTTGAAGGAGTTATCCCCTGAGACTTGGAACGACGGAGGATGTGATAGTCCAGCTCAGGAGGGCCTCAAAGTGTTTCCTACAACACTTGACAATGTCCTCAGTGCAGATCCGCTATTCTCTTCCCAGGCTGTACACGACCGGAGCCGAGCCCTGCCTTTAATTCAAAACTTACATAGCACCAAACACAATTTAAGTTGTACCAACACTGGTTACAAGAATAGCCTGTCTAGACTAACCTAACCTAACTTAACTCTTTCAGTGCCAATAACTTCTCGCCACAAGAACAGCTTCTTCCCCTCGGCTGTAAGACTCATGAACAATTAATAATTCTGAATCGGACCCATGAACAATCAATAACTCTGTCTGTAACTTGCACTGTTCTGTTTGCACTGCGTGATTATACTAGTTTTACTGCTACTAATACACATCTGTGTATTCACTCCTGATGCTGCTGTTTTTGTGATGTATTCTCTATTTTAGAACGTACGCTGCAGCTTAGCGCCGAAGCTAGCATCTCTTACTGTCGTTACTGTTACATGTTGCACGTCTGTGAACCCTCATTGACAATAATCTGATTCTGATTCTGATTCTGATCATGTTGGAGACGTATACACCTAGAAACCTTCTGTTCTATTCTTGATCCTTGATCCTTGATATTGATGAGGGTGTGTCTGCTGTGTTCCTCTAGTGATGATCATGTGCATGGGAGCAGACAGGATACGGGAGATGATGCTGGCTGCACACAGACGACAGATGACCAATGGAGACTTCATGTTCTTTAATGTTGATCTGTTCAACGCCTCTTCTTACGGTAAAGTGAATATCACTTTCACATTTGCATGTTGTTGTTGTTTTGTTGTTATTGTTACATTTTTGTAACATTTATGGACCCATACTTCTACTTATATTTATACTTCTATTATACTTCTAAGGCACATGTGTCAAACCTGTCCAGTGGAGGGCCGAGACACTCCAGGTTTTCTTTCCAACCATCTCTTCAGCAGCTGATCTCACTAATGAGTTCCTTCTCTCAAATCAGAGGTGTTGATAATTACAATCACCTGCTTTATTGGCCGGCTGGAAGGAAAACCTGGAGTTTCTCGGCCCTCCACCGGACGGGTTTGACACCCCTGTTCTAAGGCATTACTTGTTCTTTCCAAAATTGCATTCTAGGCAATGGCTCTTGGAAGAGAGGAGATAAATATGACAACGATGCACGACGAGCCTTTGCTTCTCTGAACACGGTGACGCTGCTCAGGACAGTCAAGCCTGAGTTTGAAAACTTCTCCATGGAAATGACAAAGTCGATGAAAAAGGCTGCGTTTCATGGCTGCAAAGACTGTGGAGATGTACGTATGTCTGTCTCGCACTCATTCTCACCTCACAGAGACGGAATGACGATTAGACGCATGTGCCAGTGATATCCAGCATGTAAATATGTAGAAAATGAGGTAAATAAAACACACACACACACACACACACACACACACACACACAGTAATTGCAGCAATTATAAGGAAGTACGCTCAGTTAGTAAACTCTATCAATACGATCCCTGTCTGAGGTCACTGAGGTCACATAATGCTATTCACAGAATCTACCACTAGTACTACTACTGTACTCTCTTCTAGCTCCGCCTCCTGTCTTTTCCTCAGAGCCTCTAAGCCGTCCATCATGGCTGTCCTTACCACTGTCTCTAAGCCGTCCATCATGGCTGTCCTCTCCACTGTCTTGTAGACCTTTCCCTTCATCCTTGCTTACTCTCTCCTATCACAGAGTACACCTGTATAACATAACATAATATTCCAATCCATCATTTAACGGAAGCCTCAGCTCCAATCACCATTGGTATTGAAATTGAATTGAATCGGTTAGCATACTACAAGTAGCTAGGCTAACACTTCACAACAAACAAACAACATTTAAAAAGTACAGGTGACCAGTAATGCCGACCCCGTCCTCTCTCCGTCTGCACCATTTCAGGTCAACATGTTTGTGGAGGGATTCCATGATGCTATGTTGCTCTACGCCATCGCTTTGCATGAAGCAATGAAAAACGGATACAGCAAGGAGAACGGAACCGAAATCACATCACACATGTGGAACAGAACTTTTGAAGGTGAAACACAATGCCCAGTAAAACCAGTCCATGAAGTCTGATGGAGTCCTCCTAAAACAAGCATGTGTTAATGTTCAGAATATCAGAAGTGCTTTGTTAGTACAGTATGTGTTGCACTGGAGGTGAAAGGGAAGCTTTTATTTTGAAGTAGTTGGAAGCTGTCGGTGTTTGTCATGTTGGGTAATGGTGATTGGGTAATAGCGGGGTCCACTCAAACGAGGTTTACTATCAGTCCTTTCCATGATGGACAGGCATTGCTGGCCAGGTGTCCATTGATGATAACGGTGACAGAAATGGAGATTTCTCTTTGATGGCCATGACCAATGTTGAAGCAGGAACATATGAGGTAAGGAGAAGCAAAAATCAGAGGCGCCAACATCACCCGCCGAAGGGCAGAAGATGTTCATGTGTGGAAGAGGATGACACGCTCTACTGACTTCCAGGTGGTGGCCAATTACTTTGGTGTGAACGGAACGTTCCAGCTGCTTCCTGCCTTCAGTATTGACCATTTCACACTGAGAGGAATGCACAATCCACAGGCAGAGACGCCAGACAAATCATGTGAGTAAAGTCTCACTGGAGCCAGGGAGGCGCAGCGGAGCAGGGAGTCGCTGTTTTCCCGTCTGTGAAGACAAAGCACTGACGCTTGTGTTGTCTTTTCCTTCTGATTGAATTGTTTTGTTATTTAAAACAGAACATTTATGTATTGCCGAAATTATAATCAAATTGCAAAAGGTAGAGGAACCATATTGAGAAAAATGTTACAATATCGCATTGATCTTCCTGCTTTTGGCTTGTTTGGCTCGAGCTGTTATTAGTTAATGGAACTGAATTTAAGCAAATAAACTGCAGCGTTTTCTCAAATCATCTGCACTAATTAATTTAACAGCCACATTGATGATCTAGCCCGACTGCACAAATGATAATTCGCCTCTGAGGACTTCACAATCTGTGTTGGGTGAGGAAATGATGCCTCCCTGGCCAGGTGTTCCAGGCATGTCCCCCCGGGAGGACGCCTCAAGGAGCACCTAGGACATGCTGGAGAGACTATGGCTCTCGGCTGGCCTGGGGACGCCTCGGGACTCCCCCGGAAGAGCTAGAGGAATCTTTTGGGGAGAGGGAAGTCTGGATATCCCTGCTCAGACTGTTGCCTCCATGACCCGGCACCGGATAAGAGGAAGAAGATGGATGGATGGAAGGTTAATGATGATGATTTGAGGTCATAATCCATAACTGCTCTTCAAACAGGTGGACTGGGAGTGTCAGCTCTGACTGGGATCATAGTGGGAGCTGTTCTGGGCGCTGCAGTGCTTATCACATTCTATTTTTTCAGGTAACAGTCGTTTATTTATTTCTACTCATGTATACTGATGATGTCACTTTGGAGTACACCTTATAGGGGTCGGCGACCTATCACGGTGCGTGCCACTTTACAGTGTACTCAAGCCCAGAGTGCCAACTTGTACTTCTTTAATACAATCATTTGTACATTATCTGTTTTTACAGTTTTTTGCAGTATTTGGAGACAGCCACCTGCAGGCTCCACCTGTCAGGTGGCTGATTGATCTCCATCAAAGTAGAATGTTCACTAGTGTACAGTTTCAGGAGGAAAACCTTTGTGTGTGCATACACAAAGCCTTACATCAACTCATTAGAGGATCGGTTCAAATGTTTGTGTATTTCATACGCTTCGTATCTAAACTGATCCAATCTGGCAAAACTCATGATTGTCTGAGAACGATTGACTTCCTGGACCAATTTGAATTGGAGACTCCTGGTTGTTTAAGTATTTTAAATGTGGGTTTAACCATGGCAAAACTGCTGTGAGTAAACGTAGCTCATTTGTGATGGCGATTGCATTCTGATTCTCTTTACTCGGGTTCCACGCTGATTTAGAATCAGGGCTCGACATGGCAGCCTTTTCTCAGCACAATAACTAGTCCACCATTATTCCAGCTGTGCTTCCTGACTCTGTGATCTCTGTAAGGCTTTATGATCTTGTGATCGATGGTGTTTATTACATTCTGACAGGAAAAACTACCGGATTACCATTGAGCGGCGTGCCCACAGCGAAGCGTTCGGCACCAGGAAGCACCGGCAGCTGCGGGAGGACTCCATCAGATCCAACCTGTCTGCAGCTTAATGCCTGCAGCGGCTTCAAAGAGAACCGTGCATCTGAATGTGACCAAAGACTTTGTAATAGTTATCAGTGGATCCATGAGATCCATGTTCTGTGGTAGTTTGACTCGGGACAGTTGTAGCAGCCACACAGCACCACTTCCTTGGACTTTCCTACATACTGCAGTAAATGATTGTACTGCTGTATACTGTAGAAAGCTTGGGCCAGTATATGCTTTGCTGATTTTTGTCTTCTTTTTGTAATATGTAGCTGTAGATGGTGGTAACCAAGGCTGAAGACTTCAGAACAGCAATAGCTCTGTGTTTGTATTTCAGGTTAACAAGACAAATCACCGCCGTGTTGCTCCTGAAATGAGAAACAGCAGGTTTCCTCATCCCAACAGTAAATGTCTCTGACATCCTTTGTCTGTATGTATTCTTTTTAATCTAGTCTAATACATTTGTTAGCTATCTGTGTACATAATGTATGTTTAAATACTTCGTATTAAGTTATTTTAAATTCTTTATAGACCAGTAAAAAGCGAGTAATAAGAACATCCTGACCTGGGGTTTGTTTTTTTGTGGCTTAATGGCTAATTGTCCTCCCAATGGATTAAAGGAAAGCTACAATTCATCACATATTGGGATTTTATTTTTGTAGGTCTGGCTTTCTCAGCAATAATCACCTGAAGTTCTGAGTGGTAATCAATCAATTTGAATCGATGCGTTTTTATTTGTATAGCCAAAAATCACAACGTGTGTTTGCTTCAGGCGGGCTTGTACACGTTGGGTATCTGCCCTTCGACTCTTTATCCAGGTGAGGAAAAAAATCCCAAAAATGCCAAGAGGGAAAAAAGAAAGAAACCCCAGGAAGAGCCTCAGAGAAGGGATTCCTCCCCCGGGAGTGGCAGATGTGCAATAGAGACCATGAGGATAGAGCAGTTCAACAAAAACACATAAAATACATAGAAATGAGAGGAGGTGACGACCCCGACAACCTCTGCCCCCTTCAGTGGGACTGAGAGTAGCGTCAGCATCAAGACCAGAAGAAGAAACTCGTAGAAGAGGAGAACGACACAGAATCGGTGCGCGCGGGCTGGAATGAATACTAACAATACATGTATAGTCGAGTACTGCTTGTAGAACAACTGTAGAAAAATGACCAATTTAACCAAAGAAGAAGAGCGAGGCATGAGAAAGTTAGCTGTAAGTCGTATCAAAGAGGAAGGTTTTTAACCCGGACTTAAGTCACTTCATTTGTTTTTGACAAATTAACTGACTTCTCGTGAGAAAAATGAATGAATGAATGACCAGAGACACAAAATGGTGAAAAAGACACGGGGCTGTAGTTCAGCAAAAACTAAAACATGTATTTGGGGTACACTGACCTTGTTTCGGTTTGTTAATCAGTGCAAGATAAGGGTGCAAAGGAGGGAGAAAGAGGCAAAGTCATTGTATTTTGTCACTTAAATTCTAAATCGGCGTACTCTTGTCCCTGCCATGTCTCTAAGGGTTTCGGTCATGACCCAAAACTCATGAACCGGTGAGGAACGTAGACTGACCGGTAAATCCAGAGCTTTGCCTTCCGGCTCAGATCCTTCTTCACCATGACAGACCGATACAACGACTGCACCGATCCGTCTGTCGACCTCACGCTCCATCCGTCCCTCACTCATTAACAAGACCCCCAAATACTGGACCTCCACTTGAGGCAAAGACTCCCCACCGACCCGGAGAGGGCGGACCACCTTTTCCCGGATGAGAACCGTGTCCTCGGATCTAGAGGCGTTGATCCTCATCCCGTTCGTGTCACACTCAGCTGCAAACCAGCCCGATCCAGCCCCTGCATGTTCTGATCACCTGCTGATCGGCTGCCTGGGCCGGTCCGGTAGAAAGCCTCAGCAGGCTCATGCCTCCTGTCGGTTCAATATATAATCCAATATCCTGGTTCAGATGTGCCGGTCTGAGACGTCACTTTCAGCTTCAAAGGAGATCAGGGCCACCCATTCCATTGGCGTCTGTTTCCCGTTCAATAAAGAACCAGCCCATGCATGTTCCACATGTGAGAGGCTAACGCTAGTTTGAGTCAAACGGCATTAAGATCCCAGCTACACCTCAATAATGTCTGATCAATCCTCCACCACAGCCTGATGGGGATAAACAATGACCCATGAGAAATGTAGAATTCGTCGGCACGACAACGACTGTTGAAGTGAAAGCATCCCTTCCTGAAACCATCTCAATGCTACGGGACGGCCGCTACGCTGCTCATAAGGGTATCCTTATGTTCGCCGTGTGTGTGGAACACGTGACGGGCCGAGCCGCTGGATCTCGTCCCAAGCTCCTCGACAGAATGTATTTAAAGAATTTTCCCTCTGCTGTTAGATCAGTGGGCTGGCATTCCTTTTGTTCCCGGAGCTCACCGCCTGTAAAGCATTCTTCACACGCGCGGCTGCGATGCAGGTCTGGACTGGCCTTGCTTCCATTCTGTATCAGCGTGATCCTGTCGGTCTCATAGCTGGGAGCTGAACGTGCTGCTAGGCAACGAGGTTGTCCTGCTGCCATGTCGCAAGGTTGGCTGTTAAATCGCAGCATCGCCATCATCGCCACGGTAACGTTAATCCCGTTTTAATTTTCAGTTTACCGAGTCTCTGTCCAGAGTTTCTCCGTTCAAAGACTTAGCGTTTCATTTAAAAGAGAAAAGTTACATTTTAAAGATCGACCTGCTTCCTCCTGACGATCCTTTGAAACCTGCAAACATTGAAAGCATTGATACTCAGATCCTTTTGTATCTGACCCCAACGTCATCACTAAAGCTCCTCTTTAGTCAGAAACACTGAATGCAGTGTAAATACATTATGTTCTTGTCTTCTCCTGCTCTCACTGTCTCTCTATCACTCTCTCTTCCTCTCATTATTTTTGACTCTCCTCCTACCTCTCCTTGTCTCTGTCTCTCTCCCTCCCTCCCTCTCTCTCCTTTTCAACCCAGCCGGTCAGACAGATGGCCGTCCACCATGAGCTTAGGTTCTGTCCAAGGTTTCTGCCTGTTAAAGGGAAGTTTTTCCTTGCCTCCGTCTCCAAAGTTCTTGCTCTTGTGGGTCAAGTTGGGTTCTGTCTTTCCCTGCTAATCCTGTAAAGTGCCTTGAGATGACTTCCTGTTGTGATCAAACATGCTTTCATAACAATATTCTAAAGCTTTTCTTGTGTATGCCTTTAAAAAAAACGAATCCTTCGATGTTTTCAATATTTTAAATTGCAGAGGAAACAAAGAGAACATTTGATCTATTGTGATTAAGTGCGTTTGGCTCGGGAGCTGCGACAACAAAGGAATCAGGCATCCATCAGTATCCATGGTGATAGATGTTTCCTGTGAGCAAAGAATGTGTCCCATAATTTACTTGTTTATCTCTACCCACCCCAAACAATCCAAAGCTCTGACCATGACCTCACGTAAAGTGTTAATGGGGACAAACAGTTTGTTTCCTAACTTTGATATATACTGGTAAATAAGGAAGTCAAATCTGTGAAGCATCTGCTCCCCCAGTTACATCAGCGGAGAGAGTCACATGGAGATCACTCAGGCAACGACGATTGTGTTTGTTCTTATTGAACAGGAACGTTGTCTGACATTTAACTAAATGCTTCCGTAAAGGTGGGATTAAGTCAAAGTCTTTGTTTAATACAAGTCTGAGCAAAAACATAAATCCCACAAAAGCCTGCCGTGAATTTCATTTACTAAATAAATATTGGTGGATCGCATGCTTATAAATGAGTATAATTGGAATGATAGTGTTACGGTCTAACGTGAGCGGACCCCAGAGAACAGAGAACAGAGGCGGTGCGATAGTTGACTTGATCTTTTACTGACATAAATAAAGCAAGCTCTACTAACAGGTGGCGACACACACACACACACACACACACACACACACAGAGACAGACACACACACACACACACACACAGACAGACACACTCACACACACATTCATCCCTACAGACGAATTAGTGATCACTTACCGGTAAATTGCATGTTTTTGGAGGCGGGTGAAAACTGGAGATCCTGGAGAAAACCCACGGGGACACGGGAAGAGCATACGAACGCCTCACAGATAGGATTCGAACCCGCTACCTTCTTGCCGTGTTGGAGGTAGCGGGTTGGGATCCTATGTGCAGAGTTTGCATAGTATAAATGGGACGGTAACTTCAGGGGCGAGGGGAACCTTTGAACGAAACGCCCGTGCTTGACAGAGGTTCGTTGCCTGCAGAGATCTTATCGACTAAGATAAGTTCAGAAATGGGGGCAGGCTAAACCCCTGAGCTGGAGGCAGAGTTGTAGAAACACCTGCCCAGGTAAGGCTCGGGAGCTGAGACTGCTGGCTGCTGCAGCTCAAAGGATCCTGACGTGAATAAAACAATCTAAAAGTGCTCTTACAACCAAAAGGTACGTGCTGAACCCTAAAACTAAGCATTATCATCAAAATCCATTGAAACTAACATATTTTTATTTATAAAAAAACAAAAGTGCATTTGATACAGAAAACGGGAGCGTTTGGCGAGCATTTGTCATGCTTTCGCTGAGGCCACATGGGACTTGGACTGAGACGGCGTTCACATGTTGCCCTCCGGCATCCCTGCAGGATGTTTGGATTGATGCCGGAGCTTTGATTAGTATCAATGTACGGATCACAGAGGGAACCACTCAGCATTAGCACCAACAAAGGAAGCTCATTTCCTCATCGCCGTTATCAGAAAGTCTCTGAAGTCCTGTGGACGTCGTCCATCTGGTCCCCGTCTGTTGACTTTAATGACGTCAAAAACGTTTTATCAGATAGAAGATGACAATTCCCAGTGGCACGCAGGCCATCGAGGATCTGGAATAATCGCTTCCTTCCCTCATCGTACTTCCTGGCTCGCTAGTCCTGTGCGTTCCGTATCTTATGGCGTTCTGACTTTACGATGCATCTGAGCGCCGTTTCAGAGTACCGGTAGTACGAGAAATATTCAGAATCACTATGATGCTTCTGAAGTTGCAAATGAAACATGCTGCAATCGAGCCTTTTCTCTTCAGCCTTGAATGGCACTCAGCGGTGCATATCTTGAATGAATGAATGAATGAATGAATGAATGAATGTTGTTTCAGTTCACTTTTCACTGAAACAGAGACAAAGGACAATATTCCAAGGCTTTTTAACTCTTCCTCCTCAGGACTGTCAGCAGACAATCAATTTTTATCACAATCGAATGACAGTAAGACCTCCACATTCGAGGGCCTTGATATATGAATGTTTTTGCTTTGCGAGGCAAGAATAATACGAGTGAGTTCGAGGAGAAGTTCTGGAGGGGCTGGAGAACGTTGCTTTGCTGTGGCGACCCCTCACGGGACAAGAAGACAGGGCAGTAGTCGTACGACAGTCAGCGCCGAAGCCCAAAGAAGCCACCCGAGATTTAGTTTAGTAGAGGATACCAAGATGGAATGCATGTGCTTGTGTGTGTAACACGTCCAAATAGAAACTCGCATCAAGGAGAAAGAGCCACCAGCGAGGGGGGGGGGGGGGGGGGTGCCCAGAGTCCTGCGGAGACGGGGTAAACACAACTGTTGCCCAGGTGCCGAAGCACATGGCTCATGGCTCAGAGGCTGCTGAAAAAACAGGCCTTCTGTTCGCCTGGAGGCGGGCCGGGCCGTGTGGGTGGCGGCCTGCTGAATCCAGTCACAGTCATCAACGATTTACCAATATGTTGAAAACCAGTTGGAAAAAATCTCCAGTTCTAGAGAGAGAGAGAGAAAACATTTGCCCTCACGTTGTTTATGGACACCTGGAAATACTTTCATTTAAAATAAAGCAGATGGCAAATCCTTAAAAGGTCTACTGGCAGAAGAGCAGATTGTTTTACTACTATAGCACTCCATCAATATGAAATCAATAATTAATCCAAGCTGGAAACCACGCAGCTCCAGTTAAATGCAGAAAGGACAGTTGGAAAATGAATGTGATTACGCATTTGATCACCCTGCAATCAATAAGATATCAGTAGGCTAGATTAATAAAATAACTTCCATTGCACTAAAGTGATGCTTAAATGTATTCTTGCAGCATCTGGGCTGCAGTTTCAGTTTACAGTTTATACCTGATGCTGCGAGTCAAACCGGGGCAATAATGGAGTCAATAAAAAGGGTTGCAGATGGTACTTTACAATCACTCTGTGCTGTCGGAGGATATCGCTAATCAAAGGCTCATTTTATTGACTTTGACACGTCGAGATAAACATTTTAAATATCAGACAGGAAGGGGACCTCGTGCACGGCTCATAACGTGCACAACGCTGTTGCGTCTTCTACGCATAATGGGGTCATTTCCTCCTCTCTTCCGTCGCCGCTGATTATCAGGTTTTTGGTTTACTGTTCTTCCAGCGGCTGCATTTTGTGTTGTTGTTTATTGGGACCTGAGCCAATCCGAGTCTTGGGCCGCGCACGCACGTAGCGGAGTAAAAAAAAAAAAAAGAATATCATCCCCCCTCCACTAAGAAAAATAATATCATCCACACAACCTCATTTAAAATAAACTCCATCCACACCTAACCGCATAAGCACGTTGTTAAACACATTTATAAGCAGGCCAAACCGATCGAGGGGTCAATTTAAGTTCAAGGTCATAATTCAAAGGCCGTTCTTTCTTCTTCTTCTTCTTCAGACCAGACGCTTGCACGTTTCTCCGCCCTCTTTATTGCTATTATTCAGACATTGTGAATACCTTTTTAAAAGTCATGTATCAGTATCAGTGAAAGGTTTGGAACCCGTGGGAAGGGGTTAATGTCGTCATGCATTTTTTCCTATTAACCCTTTGCATTCTACCTCTACCTGCTGGAGTGCCTCCTGCTGCATCTATTTTAGCAAGTGTGAAAAGGAACAAGATGGTGGTGGATCAGTTCCCAGATCAGCGGCTGCATTTGTGAGCGTCGAAATTACTAGCAGCGCCTGAAGAGGTTTTCCAGTCACTGACCTGTGCTGGTTGGGACTGCGGTTCATCGTGTCTTTAGATTGTGTGCCTTGCTTTGAACTGCTGTGTCAGCAGGTGTATAAACACT
Organism: Brachionichthys hirsutus; assembly: GCF_040956055.1. NCBI lineage: Eukaryota > Metazoa > Chordata > Actinopteri > Lophiiformes > Brachionichthyidae > Brachionichthys > Brachionichthys hirsutus. Next base: position 14,657,666 of record NC_090900.1, on the reverse strand, counting down.
TCATGATGGTGGAGCCCCTCCCCACACTGACCGTTGTGGAGATTTGCCCACTGCCACCTCCACACCACTGGTTTCTAAGGAAACAGTGTATTAAGCTTTGCAGCTTAGCGGTTTCCTCTTGTGTTGTTACTTTGACAACAGGAATGTCAATTAGCCGCGCTCACAAAGGGAACGTTTGCCCGGCCCATTCCTTGTAGGGGTGATTGGAGGTGCTGCAGCTGGAAGCAGGGCCGGTTCTCATTAACAGTTCTCAACCTGTCAGACATGCCAAACATCTTCTTCATCTTACGTCTTTCCCATGTGGAACTATTGTGTTTTGTGCCATTGTTTGAAATCAATGTACGACTTTCATCAAATGTATTCCTTTACATTCGAGCCTTCGAATCTTTCTGATAATCAAAATGTGTTTTGAGTGTGGAAGTGGAACAGAAGGCCCTTCCCTATGTCCTGTATTTTTCACTTCAACACATATGTATTTAAACTGTAGGAACGTTAGAAATATATTTATAAATGCAGTTTTTTAGCAGCCTGGTTTGCATTTCCACCAGTAAGTACCTGTTGCAGGTGCACGTTGGACTCCGGTTGGGCTGCCCTTTATCCATGGTCCTGATCATAATCTTTATGGGCAGTATTTCTCCCCCCGGAGGGGGTCTGGATTGGGGAGGCAGGCGAGAGTCCGCAGGGGAAAGGATGTGTAACGTCTGAGGAGACGCTTTTCAGCCCAGCTTTGTTAGCTCTGTCCACACAGCAGCAAGTGCCTGGGAAATGTCAACAAGTCGTCTCCTCCCTTGTCTTCTCAGGACCGGGACGGTTTGTTCAAACACTCTCCATCATGATTTGTGTTTGTCAGAATGTACTGGGTGATTGTTCTCATGTCAGCTTGTCTCTGACGGGAGCCTCGTCCTGAGGACAGCTACCGACCGGTAGACCTTCTGATAGTCCCACACAAAGACAACTGGACAAATGTCCTTCAAACGGCGACTTCTCACTTTGAATATATTTCAGAGCATGTTTACTCTTTCACTTTTACTTCAGTGAAGAAGTTGAATTTATACTTCTACTTTTATCAGCGTTGTTTTATGCAGCAACTATAAATCTATAAATATTTTGTAATAAAACCTGGTGACTTAGTTCAACCCAAACATTTTAAGGAAAGCAACCGCCTTAAATGTTTACGTTTATTAGTTCAAATAACTTCAACATGACAAGTATTTGCTTTGAGTTCAGCCAGGAGGGTAGGGGGTCTGGTACTCTGGACAAACAAAGGTGCAGGCTGGGGGCAGGGGCGGGGACGGGGGCGGGGCTTCAGGGGCTGCTGGAGTTCCAGTGACTCCAGCATGGATGGAGGGGAAGAGGCTGGTGGGGGGGACAGAGAGGGGAGGTTCAGGACCAGTTTACTACTACTACTACTACTACTACTACGAGTACGAGTTGAAAATCTGCAGCATCCACGATATGTACGGTGTTGTGTACACACAGTTCTCCGAATAAATTGAGGAATTTCATTTATGCTGAGTCTTAAGAGTCTTACATTTTACTCAGCGAAACCCTGCTGATAAAGGGACTATACAAAACCTACTGTGAGTAATATTCATGCTTTCTCATGTACTAGTACACAGGGGGGAAGGTAAATGACATGGTGCCGCTCTGCAGTGACTATTGGCCACGCCCACCAGGTACAAGAACGGCATCCCTGCATCTCAAACAAAAAGGTTTGTTACTCCTCTGAATATTAATATACAATCAAACTGCGATCTGTTTGCTGTGTACACCTTAAGAAGTACTCATCATCAATATCTGAATACCTTACAGTTGCATGAGGGGAACAGCTACAGGAAGCATGTTGAAAAAAACGACTGTTTGGCATCACCAGTATAAGCACATAACCTTTGATACATAACCCATGATACATAACCTTTGACACATAACCTTTGATACATAACCTTTGACACATAACCTTTGATACATAACCTTTGACACATAACCTTCGACACATAACCTTTGATACATAACCTTTGATACATAACCTTTGATACATAACCTTTGATACATAACCTTTGATACATACCCTTTGACACATAACCTTTGATACATACCCTTTGACACATAACCTTTGATACATCCCAGTCAGACAAAGAGCTGGACCAGTTGGGGTACCAAGGTACTTACCGGAGGCCATGGTGACCGGGAGGGGAGGGCCGCCGACCGGCTGGTCTACCCCGAGCCGGGGCGCCTGGGCCGAATCCCCTGAGACACACGCTTTACCACAGTTCTGCCCCTACTTGGTGCTGGATGCTGCACACAGGGGGGTCTCTGGTGCATCCTTTCATGAGGATGAATCAGGCCAAGCAGGGTTAGAACGCCCCCCCCCCGACTGGATCTCCTGTCTTCTGCACTCAGAAAGCGCAGAGGACAGTGATCGTTCCAAAAATAATAATCAGCCAATAGGAGGAAATTGGGGTTTTGGTATTTTCCATCAAAGACGAGCGCTGTAACATCTGCATTATGATGTGAAGCCATTAACAAGTGGAGCAAAGGTCATGTGTGAAAAACAGGACTTAAAACTGGTCAGCCTTTCAGGCTTTTGAAGCCAAATACCTTCATTATTTCAACCAGTCGTGCCTGTGGGCTTATAAACGAGGCATGGAGATAATCCTCTCCACATTTACACATCAGATGATGAGATAGTGTTTAGAATTATGAATAGCCTGACCATGATAAACACTAGTCCTGTGAACAGGTTGTGGCAGAGCCTCGGTTTATGTCCAACAGCATTTAATCAGGCTGTAAATCTGCTGCGTTGAAATTTTAGATATTTGGGCTGGAAAATAAAAGAGCCCAGCATAAAATGATAAAATAACTTTATCTCTTAAATTAAAATGATACACGCACCTACATGCTCCTCTGGGTGGATGCACAGGAGGATATAGTGCAGCCATTCTCGCTGCGTGATGAAGATAGCGAGATATAAAACAAGTTGCACCAAACACAATAGCCAATAGCCCAGGAGGAGCCTGGGAACAACAGGAAGGCCGAGATGAGGAGTTGATAGGAGCAGCAAGGATGTAGTTGTGGAGCCAGCGAGCACTAAACAGGATGTCGGACACAAGCGTGTGACTTCAGGAAACACAAAGAGAACCGAGCAGTGTGAAACGGAGCGGTGTCCTGCTGCCTGAGGGTTAAAGGGACTTAGCTGAATGGACACAGAGATAAATGGACACAGCAAAGCGTCATGGGAAGGTGGAGGAGCATGATGGGTGCTACAACGTGAAAATGAATAGAACGACTGTCTGTCTGTTTTAACATCACATTTAAGATAACTTCCAGGAGTTCCTGATTTCATTGTCCTTCAAAACGCTCAAATACTGGAAAGGAAAAAATAACTAATAACTACTACTACATGAGACAATAAGAGGGACAGTGAAGGTTAGACGTTTTGGAAACAAGGTCAGAGAGGATATGGCTTAGGGTTGGACATGTCCAGAGGAGAGACGGGGACATGGTGATTTGCTGTGGCAACTCATCATGGGACAAGCCGAAACAGGATCGTAGCATTAATTTTGGGAGCATCCCACATCACAAGTGTTCGTTCATTTACATCGTCTAGCACGACCTTTCAGAGAAAAAAGAAAAACGAGCTGTTTGTGGAAAAGCAGTATCTATGCAACTCAATGTATGTACGATATTTATGTACGTATACTATGGACATGTCCAAAGTAGTTTCATAAGACATAGATGCTTTTTTCATGAGATCATTCTCAACTCAACCATATTGATTTGATTGTTATATTGCCTAGTTTTGGGCTACATTTAGACCAGACCTTTTCTAGGCCTCGCAACCCCGACAAAATGTAATATCTCATGAAGATAAGGAATGAAAATTATACTGAATTTAAGCAAACAAATGTATTAGCAAAAATAATAATTGAACATTTAAATGTATTATTTTAGCTAAATTGCACAATCCAAGGCGTCCCGTTTGGGAACCCCTGTCCAGTGACGTCACTGCAGAACCCAGTTTGGACAGTAGGTGGCAGTGAGAAACGGCATATTCTTTACGCGGGCCCCCAGAGGTTCCTGAGGGATTCTGCAGAGCTTTCTCTCTCAGGATGAAGCTGCGGGCTTCAGTGGTGAACGGTCGGATTCCGGTCGGATTAAAGCCCAGCAGCCTCCTTTGCCTCGCATCATCTTTGTGCTTCACGTTAAAAACACACCCAGGCGCTCCTGTTACCATCCGTTTCTCTCCTGGCCTTGCTCGACTGGAAACACACACGAGGAACCGTCTTCAGTGCAAGAGCAACAAGGACTCCTGGTCGCCATGGAGCCACTACAGACCCCCCCCCCCCCTCATCACGCAGGAGAAGACGTGAAGGATCGGAGGCCGATGGCATCCACAGAAGGTGTGGATCTCTAAGATGCGTTGTTTTTTCATGTTGCATTTTGTAAACGCAGCTACACACACACACACACACTGAAACAGGTTACACAGTTCCTAATGTTAATTTAACAAAAGCAGCAGTCAGATTTGAGAATAGATGCATGAAACTGAGCTGAACCCTAAACTATTTAACACTTTTTATTTTGCTGAGAGCAGATTTCATCTCACCTGACAGAAACGTGGTTTCTAGGGACACGCCAGTCAAAATGGGAACAAGAACTTGCACATTGATTGAACAACAATTTTAAGGTAGTGCCTCAGTTTTATTACTCAATACAAAGATCACAAACCTACCCACCCACCCACCAAAGGTAACAATAGACCGCCTCCTCCTCTTCACTATAATAGGTCAAAACAAAGCTGCACAGAGGAAACGGGTACGGAACACTGGAACTATACAACTACAAAAAAAAAAAAAAAAATCCATTACAAAACAATCCGAGGCTTCTTACAAAACCGATCAGCCATCAAGTATTCAACTGATTACAGGAGGAATTCTTATGTTCTCTTAACGGCATCATCGATTTCTGAGATTTGGTCCTTCAGCTGGCTCCATTGTTCCGGATTCAGAGAGATTCCTGCAAGCAAAAATAACGACGAGTCACAACTGCAAATCATCAAATCATCTTTACGGAGGGAACGACACGACTGAAACGCGGATGCAGTATTAACGTACAGCTGGTCCGCACTGGATGAAGGACTCCTTTATCGACGACTCGGAGTTACCGCAGGCTTCCTGAAACTTTTAAACGATGTGTTCGGCGACGAGGAATCGCTGCTACGACGAGCAGAACGCGCTGGCACCGAAGTTATGAGTGAGTACGTACATATGTACAGTACAAACGGTCTACGCGTACGCGATGTGAGGACCAGCTGTATGCCGTTTGCTGATGTAATCGTTACCTTTCTTCCCCGGCTTCATTTCGCCATCTTGGTTCATCCAGTACTCTCTGATGTCAATCAGGACTTTACCTTTGAAGTCCCTGACGCTGACGTATCTCATCTTTCCAATCTAGAAGAAGCAAAATAAATGTCAACTTAAAGTAAAAATATCGTAAAGAGCAAAAACGAAGAACCAACTGGACTTGTTCAAGTTTGATTAGCAGCTTGATTCTGTCTCTCAGCTGCTTTGAATAAAAGCACCTGCTCAGTGACTAAATGTAACCGTGTCGGTATCCGGTCCTGTTTTCTGCAGCCGCCAGTCTCGTTCTCACCCACCTGGAACATGTCGTTCTCGGCGCTACCGCTGCCCTTGGCTGAACCACTCGGCTTGGAACTCTCGCCGCTCTTTGGTTTCTTGGCTGGTTTCTCCGGTGCGTTTGACTTCTTCCTCTTTGCCTAAAACATATGGAAATATCTTTATATTTCCCTCCGTGTATAGAAAAAAGATATCCACGGTACCAGTAAACAGTAACTGAGGGGGGGAAATGAAAATCCCCATTTCCATTTCCAAAACACACAGCACAAGCCTAACTATGCAAGTTAGAGCAGTTAAAACTATCCTTATAGAATTTAATGAACTGTTGGACTTGATTTAAATAAAACAGCTGTCCAACAATGTAAAGAATTAAATTAATGAGTGGGAACAGGAATCTGGATCGGACATAGAAATGTAAGAAATTAACAAAGAAATGGTTTTTAAATGTCAACGGAAGATGAAAAGGTGAAGGAAGGAAACTAGAGATGTGTGGATGATCAGAGGAAATCCTCGGAATGAATCATCTGCTTTTGGCATGGTGCCACGATGCGAGAGGTTTCATCTGATGTCTAACGAGACATACAGAGACAACCTTCTGAACAAAATAATTCCACGCGAGTTTGGATGTCGGGTCAAGAAGCCGAGGGAGACGGCCGTTATCTGAGCAGCAAGTCCATCAGGAGAAGTCAGGCTTCAGGATGATGCATCTCGTCTCAGACCAAAGAGCGTTTCTTCAGGAAGAGATCTCACGCCACCAGCGCGCCTGGATGTCAGTTTCTTTGAGCATTTACGGTGTAATTATATACATATATATATAATATATACATGTTTCTCCGAGTCATCGTGTTAATTAAACACAGCTGAGACTTATTTGATTGCTGCTTTGTGAAAAGGCCGGAGCATCCTAAAATCAGAGGCAGTGTCACGGTACCAACCTTAGTCTCGACCTCGCTCTCCGAGTCACTCCCAGATGTGGAAGACAGAACCTCCTTTGATTTAGGCATTCTGCCGAGACATGAAATAAACATCAGACCTTAAAGAATCGCCCTCAAACACTCGTCACACAGCTGCACACGTCACCACGCTCCGTCTGAAACACATCTGTGCAGGTTCTCAGTCGTCAAGGTCGACCACGAAGGGCAGAAACCAAGAATCAACCGGACCTGTTTACGTTTGGGTGAAGACGTTCCACCTCATCCAGGAAGCTTCTTCAGTTCTGAGTGGCTGGTAGAGGGTGCAGATACTTTTACTACTATTGGAGGGTCCAGATACTTCTACTTCTAGTATCTGGACTCTCCGACCGGAGTAGAATTACCTGAACCCTCCAATAGGAGTAGAAGTACCTGGACCCTCCAATGGGAGTAGAAGTACCTGGACCCTACGACCGGAGTAGAAGTACCTGGACCCTCTAATGGGAGTAGACGTACCTGGACCCCCAATAGGAGTAGAAGTACCTGGACTATCTACCAGTCATTCAGAACTGAAGAACTGATGAAACGTCTTCAACCAAACTCGAGCAAGTCCGGCTGATTCTTCGTTTTATCTATTCGAAAATGACGTCACACGTTCATGATCTACGGGCTGGCGTACAGACGTAGATGTTAGCTAAACGTAACGCTACCGTTACCCGGACCAGCACAAAGGAGCTAATGTTAGCAGAGCCGAAGCGGCGCAGCCTTTGAGCGCTGGCTGCTGAAGTAAATGTGTTCCTCCCTCTCGGTGCAGAACCTCCGAGCAATAAAACACGGACATGTTCCTCTGACGAACGAAGAATTCGGACTAAAATCCGAGCTACAGTCCTCACTTACATGAATGCGATGGTGTCGGTTTCAGGACAGGAAGCGGAAATATGACGCAGTATCCGGTTGCTTCCAGTGGGTCGCCGGAACTTGCTGCTGGTATTCAGATATTCGCACGTTATCTGTATTTTTCTTTTTATTCCTATATTTGTTATCCTCATTGAGAGTATTTACATTGGTTCAATAAAAATAAAAAATAAAAAAGAACATGCTGCTGGTCAATCCACACATGTAAATATGCTTAGGAAAGACCTGCTCAAATATTTTCATTGCGTTTGGAAAATTAACTCGTGGTTCATTGAACAAAAAGGCTTCACCCTGTCCTTTGCATCGTCCTCCCCAACACCAGCCACTCTCATGTCCTCCCTCACTCCGTCCATGTGTCTTCTCCTGGGTCGTCCTCTAGTCCTGTTCCCTGGCAGTTCCATCCTCAGCATCCTTCTACCGATATAGTCCCCGTCTCTCCTCTGGACATGTCCAAACCATCAAAGTCTGGTCTCTCTGACCTTGTCTCCAAAACGTCTAACCTTCACTGTCCCTCTTATTGTCTCATTTCTAATCCTGTCCAACCTGGTCACTCCCAAGGAGAACCTCAGCAGGATCCTCCACTTCTAGCTCTACCCGCTCTGCTCAGTGTCATCCAGATCAAATCCAGATTGTGGAGGTTCTTATTGTGACAGCTTTGCTGATTGGCTTCTGGGTCATTTGCATGAGTGGCTGGTTCGTCAGTAGCTCGTTGGCTGGCTGACTGGTTGTTTGGATGGATGGATGGATGGATGGTCTGTTGGTTGGTTGGCTAATAGGACAGTTGGCTAGCTGGTTGGTTGAATGGCTGTGTGGTTTCCTGGACGTTTGGTTGAGGGACTTGGAGTGTCGGATTGTAGTTTGTCAGTTGCTTGCCGTTGTTTGGTTCTTTGGGTGGGGGGCCAAGGACACTTTGAGCTGGGATCCGAACCTACTGACCTACTGATCACTGGACGAGCCAGCAACAACAACTAAAATAGTAACCTACCGGTAGTTATTATTGTTAAATCTGTAGAAACATAAATTGATGTTTGAGGCTAAACCTGGACTCAGTGACGACCGGTCGGGTCACCAGGTGTGGCTGCTCAATCAACCCCCCCCCCCCCCCCCCCCCCCCACTTGATGCCCCCCATGTGTCGCGTTGTAGTCAGAGTAAAATCACCAAAGACTTGTTCTTGTTCTGGTTCTGAGCAGCGTGAAAGCAACGGACCAAACCAAAGGACGAAACCTGGAGTCAGACTCAAGCTTGGCAAACGGGGTGATTGCTCTCTGAAAGCCGACTTCTGCTCCAGAGCTCTGTCGGCTCAGTGCAGCGCTAGTTGGGTGGTAAACAGAGCGTCGCCCTCCTCCTGTTATTAGTTAACACCGTGAACACCAGAACGCGACTCACAGCCTGCGTCTTTGGTGGACGTGCCGGAGTGGAGTGCAGCCAAGGTACGTCCTTTGATATTCAGTCCCAATAGCTTCATTGTGATTAATAAATATTCATATACATTGTAAAAATGAGTGGACTCTTACTGGTGTCGTGCATGGAGATAGTCATTACCAATAGAGAAATCCAAACTACACACAGATCTAAATATGTGTGTCTAATAAATGCTCTCCTGATCTTTCTCTTTGGGGAGAAGCATTTTCAGCTTCCGTCTTGAACAGCAGGTTGAAACCAGATTTACCCAAATATTCGCGTCATCAAGACGTTATTTGGATCCTCCGACCGCCAGAATTCCTGTTTAACACGTTTCATAGATTCCATGTCTTCACCTATGAAGATCAGAACACGGTTTATGACTTGATTCAAGAACTTCTCCTTTCAGGAATAAAAAACAAGCATGTTTTTCTAACCGAAATTTTAAAACGCTGCATTCGCCATCCCGTCAAACGTCTTCAGCTTTGGCTGATCTTTGATCTCAGTAAAGCCGCAAAGTCTTTACACTCTTTGTGTCCTTATTTCATGACGATGGCAGAAGGGTCGGGTGACGCTCCATGGTATTCACACTGATGTGAGGTGCTGGTGGTGCAGTGGTTGGTGCCGCCCCACATTCAGGAGATTGTCATTTGCACGGCGCCCCCTGCAGCTGCTTCTTAACCAGTGTCAGGGTTTGATGGTCAGCGGGCCTGAGAACAATAATTTCGTTTCATTGTGGTTTTAGTAACTTTTCGATCCAGCAAGAAGGAAAACATGAATTTGTCCGATCCGCTCGGAGCAGTGAACATGACCCGGCGCATGAGTCGCCCCGGTCTCAGTGTTGTCACACCAAACAGTGATGTCCTGTAAACACTCACAGAGCAGGAGCCTCGTTTGTTAACTTTGACGGATGGATCTGCCTTCTCTTACAGATTACAAAAATAATCCCACAGGATGAATCGTTCCTGCGTGAGCCGCGTGAAAAACATGGTGACAGCTCTCAACTTTCTGTGCTGGGTAGGTTTATACGGACACACGCACACACACACACACACACACACACACACTGACATACAACTTGGCAGACTCATTTTTAGCTTCCTGGTTTTCAGGAGCGTTAAAGTGAATTGTGGCTTTTAAATTCAGACGTCAGTCCCAGATCCAGACTAACGGCGTCTCTCCTGTCCCCCCCCCCCGTCCTGGAGTTGTGTGGTGCCTTTGTTATAGCGTTCGGGGAGTTCCAGGTGATCCACTCCAGGTTTGCCTCCCTGATCATATCATTCTGGCCCATCTACCCTGCCAACACTCTGGTGGTCACAGGTACTATTGTTACCTGTGTGTGTTATTTGGGCGTGTTAGGTGGCATGAGGGAGAACCGCTGCTTGCTGATCATTGTGAGTATGAAGCATATTGTCTGTTATACCATGATTTACTTTATAAAGAGGCATCAGAGACTATTCCTGACATCGCATGCATCAAATCTGATTGGTGAAAAAACAAAAAACGGTGAATTCTAAATTCCCTCACAGCAAAAGTGTTTACAGACAGATGGCAGGAAATTCTGAAACGTGCATTAGACAGTAATCAAAATATATGTTGAATTTATCAAAGGTTTCTAAAATTAGAGAAGGCATATTTAGTCTGGTTTAATTTCAAACAGCAAAGTAAAATGGTAGATATATGAAACATTTCCGTACTGCAACAGCAAACGTTATTCTCTGATTGCAGTATTTCATCCTGTTGTTTATTCTGATGCTGGTGGAGCTGGCCATGGCCTGCGTGTTCCTGGTCTACAGCAGACAGGTAGGCTCCACCCACAGCGCAGCTCCACCCACAGGCTTTATTTCAGGGCCGGAACCCAGTGATAGAAGTCAAGGGGGCCGGCCCATAACCGATATTTGCAGCCGATATTCATTCCCAGTAACAGTGAAAATATTGGTATCAAAATGTTTAGTAATACGAGCTCCAACACGGAATCTAGTTTAAATACCTTTAAGCATGTCTAAGGTAGCTTTGATGTTATCAATCCTTTTTAGGTGGTTTACAGACACACCTGGAGGGACAGTAAGTCAGCAGAGTAGCCGCTCACGCTTCTAGAACGTTATCGGAAAGGGATGTCAACATGCGTCACATGGAGAAGTACCATTAAGCAATTTAGTCCGTAGTGTGAGTGTGTGTATGTGTGTGTGCGTGTGTGTGTGAGTGTGTGTATGTTTGTGTGTGTGTGTGTATGTTTGTCTGTGTGTGTGTGTATGTTTGTGTGTGTGTGTGTGTGAGTTTGTGTGTTTGTCTGTGTGTGTGTAGGTGTGTGTATGTGTGTGTGAGTGTGTGTGTGTGTATGTTTGTGTGTATGTGTGTGTTAGTGCGCGTGTGTGAGTTTGTGTGTGTGTGTATGTGTAGGTGTGTGTGTGTGTGAGTGAGTGTGTTAGTGCGTGTGTGCGTATGTGTGTAGGTGTGTGTGAGTGTGTGAGTGTGTGTGTGCGTGTGTGTATGTTTGTGTGTATGTGTGTAGGTGTGTGTATGTGTGTGTGTTTGTGTGTGTGTTTGTCTGTGTGTGTGTGTGAGTGAGTGTGTGTGTGTGTGTGAGTGTTTGTGTGTTTGTCTGTGTGTGTGTGTGTGTGTGTACCCGCCTTTCATCCATAGCAAGTTGGGATCGTACCTGTAAAAGCTACGATCTTGGATAGTATCTGTAAAGTATATATATATATATATAATATATATAACCTGTCTGTTGTGCAGATTGACACCTACTTTGAGGAAGACCTCATGCGCAGCCTGGAGATCTACAGACAGTCCAGCGAGGAACACAACACGACCCTTAAAGATGAATTCGATGCTGTCCAACATTTGGTAAATGATCCTTCATTGGACTCCACTGCTTTGTCTTTGTTTGATGCTCTCCGGATCAATATTGAATTGTTTTTTGCCAGTGATTAATTACTCATTCCTATGTTGAAGTAATAATCTGGGCAGTCCGGATTATTCCCAGATCTTTAAATGCTACGCTACATTTAGAAACACGCTTTTTGTTGGGCTGTCAACCAGCCCATCTGTCAGACACCACCCAGCCAAGACGGAAGCAACCACAAACAAGCAGGACATCAGTGGCAAGATAGAAAAAGATCAGAAGTATAATTCGATGTTGAAGGTTATAACCAATCCTAAAAAAGTGGAATCCAATCTCATCTGAATCTGGATGGAAACAGGAGCCTCTAAGGCAAAATGATCTAAACTGTGCTCTAAAACTCTAAATTGTGTTCACGCTTGACTCTTTTTGTGTGTCCAGTTTAAGTGCTGTGGAGTTCATGGGATTACAGACTGGAAGGGGAACATCCCAATCTCCTGTTGTTCCCAGGACCCCTGTGACGTCTTCATCCACGCCAACTGGCAAGAGGTTATCCTGATGCCTCGTCGCACGAACGCAGTTTTAACCCGATACCTGTATGCACGCATATATTTATATTCGTTTACCTGGAATATACATTTTGTCTTTCAGGGTTGCGTTGTGAAGCTCAGGAACTGGTTTGCTGGAAATTATCTCAGCACGGGCGCCGGCGTACTCGCAATGTTCTGCATACAGGTAAAGTATTACCCTTAGAAAAAACTTTCAAACGTGTTGCACTAAGTGATGTCACAACAGGCACCGTTCAGGCTTTAAACCGGCAACTGTAAGTTTAAACACGTAGAACACGGACCACCTGGCTGGATGTTCATTGGTCCAGATTTTGTCTCCATAGATTTCACAATAATTTCTGCTCGCCTCTGTTACAGTTGATCTGTCTGTGGATCACCATCCCGCTCACGTGCCACCTTCATCGCCGTGGACTGGGCTACCAGTGAAAGAAGACCGCTTCACCCAGTAGCGTTCCACGTCCAACGCTTTTCTCTGAATCAATCATAACTCAAATCGCTCGGATGCCAAATCAATTTTGACATATCACTCTTTTTATTTAAATTGGGGGTTAAACCAGAGGAAGGGACACGATAAACCCTGAAAAGCTCGACTGGTCGATGAGAATCAAACTGAGCAGCACTATGGATGCGAATGTATGACATCAGTGATGACATCACTATGTAGTCCCCGCAGGCACACCAGGACTACACCCTTCTGACTGGATGCACCGTACATGTTACAGGGCCGCTGCCCACCATCAAAGCTTTATCATTATCATCCTTTGCTGTAATTATCCTTTGATCATGTGTCAGAATGTTTAGCATATAGAACGGTGATTACGTTTAGTGCTATTTTACTCCGCTTAATAAATTCAACGACACATTTGAGTCGTCTCCAGTGACGCTTCCCGTCTGTCCAGCTCATGGCTTCTCCAAGAGAATTTCATTTCTAAGCTTTAAGATTATTTAAATGCAGTCGCGTTTCCCACCGAGGCCTTCAGTGATGCCGTCATTTATGACGACTCGGCGCCGAGTCATCTCAAGCGGCTACAACCCAGGATATGAAAATCAATAAACCCGCACCAGCAATTCTAATTGAATCATTAAGTGCTACTGTCAAAATTAAAAAATAAAAGGAAATTTAAACTCATGCCCACCAAATGTTAATAAGACCAACAAGAATAGGCCTCTTTAACAAGATTGTACACCAAATTGAAAAATCGTAGTTTTCTATAAGGCAGCAACAAGCCGTCGACATGCGTTCTTAACAGGCCTCCATGCAACAGTAAAACGACAAAACAAGTCCGAGTCCTTCCACAAAAACACAGCTGCACCAACGCGCCACATTATCTACACACAATGCAGAAGAGAGAGAATTTAGTTTTTCATTTTTAGCATATTTGTCATTTCATTTTTATCATTGATTTAACAGGAATTAAAAAGAAAGACAAAAATTAAAATTGAAATAATAAAATGTTTGCACATTTCCACGGCTGCCCCCCCAAAAACTTGTCGTCTACTGCGTTTCAAAAGCAAAAGCCCCTTACGCCTAGGATAGGCGCTCTGGCCTAATAATACACGACTCGTTTCAGGGGATTTTTGTGACACTCAGAATAATTTATTCGTCATTTTAAAGTTAGTGTTTAAAGTTGCTTCTTCAAATAGCAGTTAAAGTGATGACTCAGAAATGTCAGATTTGAATCAATATCAAGCCAGTCCCTCAGCTGCTCTGCAGCGTCTTCATTACGAGGCTGCTGGGGGGGGCGCTGGTGAATATCGTCCCCACAAATATGTGTGTCCCCCACAACGAGTGCTGGATTACTCTGCAACAACCAAGGTCCTCGATCTGAAAGCCCAGGTGGCGATACCGCTCATCCGTCTCAAAGAGTGTGTTGTTTGTGTAGCAGCCAAAGAACTGGGGGGGGGGGGGCACATGCACATCAAAGAGTAATCAGATTACTGCCTTTCCCAGAGACAGCAGTGGTCGGAAACACAATAGCACATTTGACGTGGAAGATTGTCAAAAATAAGAGGCTTTATAAATGTCAGTGGTGAACTCAACGTGTGTAATATTTATTTGAGATGACTCCTGTTCAGCAGACCGATTAGTTTCAATCAGATCATTCCTGAATGCTTTCATCATTTAGTCACTTTTATTCTCTCGACTTTTAACCAGGTAAGTTAATTGAGAATTAATTATCTTTAGCAATAAATGAACATTTTACTTGCACGTTCATTTAACCCTTGTGTTACCCTTCAGAAACGTTTCATCCATGAAACCTTCAAGTGGACAAAAACGTCCATTTTCTAGGACGAGTCCAACAGAAGGTCACAGGGAGCCGAAAACAGATCCAAACCGAAATAGATTCAGTCGGTCCTCAGTAAATCCACATTTCTTTCGGGAGCCGAGCAGAGACCCCAGTCTCTGTAAGTCGGGCAGTCCCTTGATCCAGGCCAACACCCGGCCCCCTAAAGACCCGTTAGAGACACTGTCTTTCGTTAAAGCCTGTGTAAAGTTAAAGGTGTGGCGTGTATACACGGACGGACGCTGCGTTTGCTTTAACAGGACGTTTACTTGTATACGCGGACGGACGCTGCGTTTGCTTCAACAGGACGTTTACTTGTACACACGGACGGACGCTGCGTTTGGTTTAACGGGACGTTTACTTGTATACACGGACGGACGCTGCGTTTGCTTTAACAGGACGTTTACTTGTATACACGGACGGACGCTGCGTTTGCTTTAACAGGACGTTTACTTGTATACGCGGACGGACGCTGCGTTTGCTTTAACAGGACGTTTACTTGTATACACGGACGGACGCTGCGTTTGCTTTAACAGGACGTTTACTTGTACACACGGACGGATGCTGCGTTTGCTTTAACAGGACGTTTACTTGTATACACGGACGGACGCTGCGTTTGCTTTAACAGGACGTTTACTTGTATACACGGACGGACGCTGCGTTTGCTTTAACAGGACGTTCGCTTGTATACACGGACGGACGCTGCGTTTGCTTTAACAGGACGTTTACTTGTATACACGGACAGACGCTGTGTTTGCTTTAACAGGACGTTTACTTGTACACACGGACGGACGCTGCGTTTGCTTTAACAGGACGTTTACTTGTACACACGGACGGATGCTGCGTTTGCTTTAACAGGACGTTTACTTGTACACACGGACGGACGCTGCGTTTGCTTTAACAGGACGTTTACTTGTACACACGGACGGATGCTGCGTTTGCTTTAACAGGACGTTTACTTGTACACACGGACGGACGCTGTGTTTGCTTTAACAGGACGTTTACTTGTACACACGGACGGATGCTGCGTTTGCTTTAACAGGACGTTTACTTGTATACACGGACGGACGCTGCGTTTGCTTTAACAGGACCTTTACTTGTATACACGGACGGATGCTGCGTTTGCTTTAACAGGACGTTTACTTGTACACACGGACGGATGCTGCGTTTGCTTTAACAGGACGTTTACTTGTACACACGGACGGACGCTGTGTTTGCTTTAACAGGACGTTTACTTGTACACACGGACGGATGCTGCGTTTGCTTTAACAGGACGTTTACTTGTATACACGGACGGATGCTGCGTTTGCTTTAACAGGACATTTGCTTGTACACACGGACGGATGCTGCGTTTGCTTTAACAGGACGTTTACTTGTATACACGGACGGATGCTGCGTTTGCTTTAACGGGACATTTGCTTGTATACACGGACGGACGCTGCGTTTGCTTTAACAGGACGTTTACTTGTATACACGGACGGACGCTGCGTTTGCTTTAACGGGACGTTTGCTTGTATACACGGACAGACGCTGCGTTTGCTTTAACAGGACGTTTACTTGTATACACGGACGGATGCTGCGTTTGCTTTAACAGGACGTTTACTTGTACACACGGACGGACGCTGCGTTTGCTTTAACAGGACGTTTCGGTTCCTCGGGTCAGGAAGCAGAACGGGATTAACCAACGCGACAAAAACAAAGGTTTTTAACGGCTATTGGACAATTGATCACGCAAACATGTCTGTGGTCGTTTACAACAGAACGCGGCTCCCTAACGTGACAATACTCATTGATTGTGTCTCCGCCGTCAGTGACTGTAATCTCACCGCTAAGCCCGACGCGGGATCGATGAAGTCGGCCCAGAAGCCTTCTCTCTGCAGGGCGCAGCAGATCTGCTTCGCTCCAGCAATGAACTGCACAGGGGAGAAAAACAAAGTCACTCGGTTTTCACTCATCCTCAGCGTCCGACACTTCGGTGTGAAAGCAGAACTGCATTTTAGTCTCTCACACACAAACTGGAAAACCTTTTACAGTGTACCACACTCGGGGTCATATTATTATTCATAGCTCAATCCTTAGTTTCTGTAACGTTTACTTCTTAAAGCAGAACTAAATCTCCTCTCGGGCTGCGGCATCAACGCTCCTCATGTTCTCAGGCGACGCGTCACCTTGTCCAGCAGCTGCTCTCTCTCCTCCTCGACGTCGCTCGACCAGGACGTCATGTCGTTCTGGGTCTTCTGGGTCACCGTCACCACCGTCACGTCAGGGGACGGAGCCTCGGGGAACATGGACCGGAAATCTATCGGCACATTATCAGGAACCATGCAGACGAAGAAAGCTTTTCATGCTCCGGCTTTGAAGCGTTATTTGATTGTTTAATTTGATTGGACCAGCAGAGGCACAATAAGCTTAGATGTAGCCTGTTTATAGGCCATTACCTTGCCTCTCAATCACTAATCAATACAAGGAAATCTTGGATACGCGACAGCAGATGTCATCAAGCATTGCACAGCGGAACCTTGGTTCTCCAACATAATTCGTTCTGTAATGTTTGAAAAACAAAACTAAAGAAAAATTTCCCATAATAATGTAAACTGGATGAATCCGTTCCTACGCAGCAGATAAATGTCCGTTTCCATGGCTACAGGTATATTAATGTGTAACTACGTGTATCTAAACAACAGATAACACATAAAAGTGTAAATAGTATGAAACGAAAGCATAATAAAGTTAATTTAACACAGTTCTGTATCATTTACACCCCGTTTAGGCTGCGGTGTCGGGAGGGAGGGGGAGGGACAGAAGAAGGGGGAGGGGCTATTCCTTTAAAGGGAGTCCTCCTCCATTAAGTGACTGGGTAACTGTCTTCCTGGGTTTTATTCCTTCTCTTTAGCTCAGTTTTCCGCAGTAAAGTCTAAATCATTGATTCCTCCGTCCCGTCCTGCAGCAGATCCCAGACACGGACGCCGTTTCCATTTCTGGAGATTATTTCCTCCTTTAGTTCAACAGTTGTTCTCTCTACTTTCCTCTGTTCTGTTCCAGTAGTTTTACTGCTGCCTTTCTTTGGATCCATGACTAAGAGCTAAAGAGAACAAAGACAAACATTAGCACAGAGTCTTCCTCCTCCGGTTAGACTCCGCCTTCGATCACCTGTCTTCGGCTCCACTCGTGTGTTCAACTTCAGAAGCATTTTAGATGTTTGGTTCGAGGGCCGAGTCGTTGGAGAACCGAAGTTCCACCGTATAAGGAATGCAGTGAGACACACCTTTCTTCAGAGGTTCAGGGCAGGACTGAACGGCACACTCCACAGTGGAGATGTCAAAACACTGTCCAGCTCTACCGACATCTGGGGACAGAACGCCGTCGTCCTTCTCCTGGGACACACAAAAGACACGAAGCGAGACAGTTCCAGTTTCGTTTTACCAACTTCTGCAATATTCACCTGATCAACTTCAAACTTGGACGATAGTCTCAACGGAACGATGAAGAAAAGGATCGAAAGCTCCAGCAGCGCTTCAAAGACGTGGCCTTAATGCTCTGTCCAAAGTGTCTCTCACGTTACATGTTGGACGAGGCTGATTGTCCACTACAGAGGACGCATGTCAACGGGCTGGGTCTCAGGAGGCGTCGGGCAACTCCTGAATTCCAACCTTGAACTTGTCTTCAAGCGGATATTAATTTAACTCGTCTTTAAGCGGATATTAATTTAACTCGTCTTTAAGCGGATATTAATTTAACTCGTCTTTAAGCGGATATTAATTTAACTCGTCTTTAAGCGGATATTAATTTACCTCGTCTTTAAGCGGATATTAATTTAACTCGTATTTAAGCGGATATTAATTTAACTCGTCTTTAAGCGGATATTAATTTAACTCGTCTTTAAGCGGATATTAATTTAACTCGTCTTTAAGCGGATATTAATTTAACTCGTCTTTAAGCGGATATTAATTTAACTCGTTTTTAAGCGGATATTCATTTAACTCGTCTTTAAGCGGATATTAATTTAACTCGTCTTTAAGCGGATATTCATTTAACTCGTATTTAAGCGGATATTAATTTAACTCGTATTTAAGCGGATATTCATTTAACTCGTATTTAAGCGGATATTAATTTAACTCGTATTTAAGCGGATATTAATTTAACTCGTATTTAAGCGGATATTAATTTAACTCGTATTTAAGCAGATATTAATTTAACTCGTATTTAAGTGGATATTCATTTAACTCGTCTTTAAGTGGATATTCATTTAACTCGTCTTTAAGCGACTTTATCCATTTTCAGAGACGGTACTGATCACACTTACGCAGAACTCGTCCATGTACTGGGTCAGCATGAGTTTCTGTCTCTCGGCGCCAGACAAGGCAGAATCTCCACCGGGGACCGGTCGGAGAGGCGTGTTCTTCCACTCCTCCAGCCGCGCTTCCAGGCGGTGGTCCAGACGTCCCACTGGACCCACTGGACCCACGCCCTCATCAGACAAGTCCATCCGGAGTCCTGAGGAGTACGAGCAGTTGATGATGCAGGCTACAACGTTGACTCAACAAAAAGCCCGGGACATACCCGGGTCTGAGGGGGCGGCGGCCATGTTGGATCCCGCAGCGTTAGCGAGTCTGGCTCCGGTCACACGACGCACCAACACGTGAAGCCCGGGGAGGAAAGTGACCCGCCTGGCTCGCCTGCAAAGCACCTGGGCCAAAGGACAAGACAGTCATGTGACCTGCAGTCCACACACTGGTGAGAACCGGCCAATCAAACGGTTCTGAAATTAGAGCGTCGGTAACTTCACAGGTTTAAGCTGCATTTACATTTATTTCTATCGCTAGCGGCAAAAAAAAGTGAGCGCAAACAGGCAAAAATCCTAAATCTATTTAAAAAATAACAACAAGTAATTCAGGAGTAATATTTGTCTGAACAAAACTCATTTAGTACGTTTCAGTTCTACATTTCACTTGGGTTCTCACCGTTGCAGTGGCCATCTGGTGTCGGTTGTCTTGTAGTACTTAGCTCGGTTCTTGTAGTACTTATCTCGGGTTCTGTAAGAGTACACGAAGCCTTAAATATTCAGAAACACTTCTGATGTCACACAAAGTTAGAAAACACCAAACCAGCCTCTAATGATGGTCCTGCAGATGTTAACGGACCCGGGACCGCAACAGAACCCTGCAGAACCTGATGGTCCTGCAGATGTTAACGGACCCGGGACCGCAACAGAACCCTGCAGAACCTGATGGTCCTGCAGATGTTAACGGACCCGGTACCACAACAGAACCGTGCAGAACCTGATGGTCCTGCAGATGTTAACGGACCCGGTACCACAACAGAACCGTGCAGAACCTGATGGTCCTGCAGAACCTGATGGTCCTGCAGATGTTAACGGACCCGGTACCGCAACAGAACCGTGCAGAACCTGATGGTCCTGCAGATGCTAACGGACCCGGTACCGCAACAGAACCCCGCAGAACCTGATGGTCCTGCAGATGTTAACGGACCCGGGACCGCAACAGAACCCCGCAGAACCTGATGGTCCTGCAGATGTTAACGGACCCGGTACCGCAACAGAACCCCGCAGAACCTGATGGTCCTGCAGATGTTAACGGACCCGGGACCGCAACAGAACCCCGCAGAACCTGATGGTCCTGCAGATGTTAACGGACCCGGGACCGCAACAGAACCCCGCAGAACCTGATGGTCCTGCAGATGTTAACGGACCCGGGACCGCAACAGAACCCCGCAGAACCTGATGGTCCTGCAGATGTTAACGGACCCGGTACCGCAACAGAACCCCGCAGAACCTGATGGTCCTGCAGATGTTAACGGACCCGGTACCGCAACAGAACCCCGCAGAACCTGATGGTCCTGCAGATGTTAACGGACCCGGTACCGCAACAGAACCCTGCAGAACCTGATGGTCCTGCAGATGTTAACGGACCCAGTACCGCAACAGAACCCTGCAGAACACAGTCCTTTCAGGAGGAGCTGCTACCAAACGTCGGAACCATCTAGAAAAGATCTTAACGCGGACGCTAAATTAAGGGACGATGACGTATTAACGTACCTGTCGCGGCGACCATACGTTAGCGCGTTGTGCACCTGAAGAACCGGAAGCGGTAACTCCCGACGTCCGGCTTACTGCGTCACGCTGCTACTTAAATATTGAACAAAATAAATACTAAATAGTTTCCCAAGTCCTGACAGAAACACACCGACTCTCGGCGTCACCTATGAAAGCTAAAGCTTAACCTTGAAGATGCGCATGCGCGGCTGCGCGATTCTCTCTTTCTCTTGGCGGCTGTCAAAGAGATTTTATGAGCTTTACCGCCACCTACTGGACCGGAGGGTCACCGGCTGCATACGTCACTTTAGTAAAGATTACAAAGCAGAGCAACTGGATAAAGAAAAGAAAAGCAAATAACTTAAATTAAATCAAAAAGAACAATTTAAAACACTCATGTATAACGATTAAGCGCCTAATTGTATTAATTTATTAATTATTGTATTCTCAGTTCCTTTATGGGTGTTTATTCTTTGTTTGTTTGTAGTGTGTTTTTGCATCTTGGTACGTATGAGCTGGCGGGGAAAGAGCATGAATTAAGTTATAGTTTTCTAGAAAACGTTTTTCACAAAAACAAAGTGCTCTGGTGCTGACCCAGATGTCTTTGTTTTGGGAGAAAGGGTGCAGATTGTTTCCGAATACAAGTACCTCGGAGTCCTTATCGGTTCACAGCTTAATTTAAAAAAAAAAACAGGTTAAAAAGGTCTGTAGCAGTTAAACTCAGGTTCACTAGAGATTACATGTCAAGAGGGGCGTCGTTGATGTACGCATTCCATGATTCTTTCTCATGTCACTTCCTGCCTAACAACCTGGTCCCAGGCCAGTCCCACTACTCTGGTGACAGAGAGACACAGAAGGACAAGACAGGACATAAAGCAAGCTACAATTAGAGTCACAGGTCCAGGTTAGTGGCTGTAAAAGAGAGAAAATCAGAACCAACACCAAAGATTCAACCCAGTAAACATTTACTTGACTTGCGGTAAGAAACGAGACTATAGTATTCATTCTTTCAGCAAGGGAGAGTGGAGCTGCTAGCTTCGTCCTCGATTCTCAGAATGTTTTAAAGCATTCTTTAACATTGCGAGATAGGGCACTTGGAGGCGAGGGTCTGCAATCTCTGATTGATCAGCTTGTTATAAATGGTACTGCTACTGATTGGTGAATTAATGATAAACACTTTGACATCAACATGTATTGATGGATTGTGAATAAACAGAAGCAGAGGGAGGAGCTCAGCTCAGTGTGTCATGGAAGGAACTCCCTTAAACACTGAGTTAAAACTGCCTGAGCGAATTGATGAAGCAACGAGTGAGACTTCTTCTTCTTTATTGGTAGACGTACGTGGCCAGCGCGGATCAGCCAGGATGCACGAATCAGAAGCATCGATCCAGGCTTTTCTTCGTTTGTCACACCAGCTGTTCATTAAAGTAGCTGCTAAAGGGAGACAGAGTGGTGACCCATAGATCAGGGTCCGGCAGAGGCCGTCTGTCTGCTGTTAAACTGCAGTTTGGATCATCTGCTGACGGTCCGGCGACAGATCTTCATCAATAGCGTCAAAATGGTACCATCATAAGAGAACACAAGTCCCTGGGCTCAGAGTCGCCCAAGTTCACAAGTAAAATTAAGTTCGGAGTAATATTGTGATCGGATGAACTGTGTTCCTGGACCCTAAGAATATTGATCCGATTAGGGCTTCGGAATAAATTATTTTGACGCGCACTTTATACCAAATATACCGGAAATAGTAGAAGAAGCCGTAGCGCCTTCCGTTTTCTCCGTTTGCGCTTTGCAGGACGGCTTGTACCGAAACATCGTGCGCCCTGATCGGATCATCAATCGCTATGAACCAGCCCTCCGGATCGGAATAGAGTCTTGATCGGATTGAGCTCGATTAGGTCACACTAATCCGATTTGGGTGTGTACGTGAAGCATTTTTTATTCCGATCAGGCTTTTAATCCGATTAAATGTGTGCACCTTGTTGTTTTATTCTTACTTTCCTCGTTGTCCAGGTTCCACGTTGGATTGATTAGTCCATGTACGATTTGACTCCATCCAGTCATGCATGCCAGGCGGCTGCCACAGAGCCTGAATGTAAGAATCCATTTATGCTGTCCTGCAAAAGAATAGTCAGAATAAAAGTTCAGGATTACCCAGAGGCACATGAAACACAGGAAGGAATTAAAAATAGAAAACTCTCCAGGTCCTCTTTCGGTTTCAGTTCTTTTGATTCGGATCCCCCACAGTTCCCTTTTCTTTTGTCGGTTTCCGAGGAACTTGCACTCATTCAACTATAGAACCCTCTTAGAAGTGAAACCGAAGCACCGGTAATTGTCTCTCATCCTTAATACTTTCCTCCAATGAGCAGCACAGAAGCCATCGCAGATCTCAGAGCAGATGTGCTGACTCTCCCGTCTGGAACATCCAACAGCGACGCTTGATCCGGTTAACAGAGACCGGGCCGCGCCACTCATAGACGCTTCAGAGAAATGAAACTTTCCTCGGCTACTTTGCATCCTCTCTCGCCTTCATGTCATCAGATCCTCATCCGTTTCATCACACTTCCTGTTTCTCCTGTAAGACCATTTCCCAGAAACAGAGACATCCCGATTAATCACGATTCGGTGACGACAGCTTCTTCTTTCAGCTCCAAATGTTTCTCGCCTTATGCATAATCTACGAACCTCTTCAAAGGGCTCACTGAAGTTAATTCATGACAGCGCTACCCACTGCACCCAATCAGACCAATTTCTTTTTTTTTGGAGTGTTATGGAATCATGGGATTCTTCCTTTGTCAAATAAAGCAGGGGTCCCCAACCACCGGTCCGTGAGGCATTTGTTACCGGGCCGCACAGAAATAATAACTAATTGATACCATTTCCGTTGTATCGATTATTAGCATCTAAAGGGTGAACGGATTTTTTCCGTAACATTCGCCTGTGAATTTTCTTGGTCACGTGATACGTTACTAAAAACATCCGTGAACTAGCGAAAATGTCTAAAAAATAAAGGTCTTTGGAGAGCTTATTTGTTAAGGGGAAAAAATCCAATTGAGGAGGAAGAAGAGGAGTCAACAACCTCCAAGAAAATAAAATTTATTTTAACAGACAAACCAGGAGTCAGACTTAAAACTCGGTTTATGTCCACCTGATTAGCTTCGTTAACGAGCAATGACGGGTTCAAAACTGCTTCGGCACAGATACCAAGAACCCGACAAGAACCCTGGATTAAAAGACAAGAACCTGGATTAAAATAAAAGAACCTGGATTAAAAGACAAGAACCTGGATTAAAATAAAAGAACCCTGGATTAAAAGACAAGAACCTGGATTAAAATAAAAGAACCTGGATTAAAAGACAAGAACCTGGATTAAAATAAAAGAACCCTGGATTAAAAGACAAGAACCTGGTGTAACCGGATGATTGGGGTTAATTGGGCAGGTGTGGGAGGGAGCGCCTGTGGCCCATTTACCGCTGATTGGGGGGGGGGGCGTATATAGGTGCTTCCCCCTCCCTCGTTCCAGGTTCTCATTTTGTGTTTTCCCCGTCTCGAAGGCAGGTTGGCCGTATAGACTGTCACTGCGTTGTCTCTTTTCAGTTGTTTTTAGAGTGTAAATAAATGTTTTGAATTCCTAATGCCGTGCTGGTCTTCGGTGTGAGCGGGCCTGTGCGTAAGTGCCGTCGGGAAACCCGCTAGAGCGAGCTGGGCACCAAAAGGAAAAAAGAGATCTTTAGGTTGAAAGTCCTAAAGTGGCGTTGTTGGCAAACCATCGTCTAGCCCCATATGCACGACGCTACACTGGATTAAAAGACAAGAACCTGAAAAAATTGCCCGGCACGAAACCGGTCCGTGGCAGGAAAAGGTTGGGGAGCGCTGAAATAAAGGATCCATTCTGCAGCCTGAAATGATCCTCAGTGTTTCTGGGAAACCATGAGAATGGATCGGAAGTGAAATTGAAACTGCTCCAAGCAGCCCTGTGGGTGTTTCCCAGCGTATAAAACAGGCCCTGAAGGTTCACTGAGACCGCAGAGACTGCGGTGCCTGAGCCGGAGCCACCATGAATCCAGCTGTTCTGGCCTTCCTTTGCTGCCTGCTTGTCTTCCATGTACAAGGTAGGGTGACAATTGGTGCGCATGTCCCGTCTTAATGCTGATGATACTCATCTTAATATAATAAGGGCAGTTTAGGCGTCATTTTGAGTGAATTGTAGGACGAGTCTTGGTTGTTTAGGAGGACGATCAGTTGTGCTTGGAATAGGCTTTTCAAATTGTTCTGTATTTGTCGTGATTTAAACTCTTGAATCTGAAAACACAGGATTATATTGTTCTGAAATGTATTCACTAGTTTAGGTCTTGGCGAGGGTCCCAGTGGTTTCCAGCCCCCCTACAGCATAACTGGGGAGTTAGCCAAAGGCTCTGAGGCACAAATGGCAGAATGATAGCAGCGGAGACAAAAAAAAAAAAGAGAAACGGCATTAAAACTAAAACAGGTGGCGCAGTGGATAGCGCTGTTACCTCACAGTGAGACGGTAACCGGACTCGAGTCCTGTCTGTTTGCAGGCTCTCCTGGTGTCTGGGTGGGTTCACTCCCCATTCTCCAGCTTCCTCCCTCCTCCCGAAACCTCGTGGTACATTTTCGTTGTTGGGTCTGATCACCAAACAATAAGTCTCTACTTCCGCAGGCGAACTCGGTCACACATCTGGGAGATGCTCCTGTCTGAAGGGTTATATCGACAGGGTCCACCCGAGGCTCGTGAAGGCGGGGCCGGTGGTACACGGCCCGAGTATCTTCTGCCGACGTACGGAGATCACGTGAGTACATGAGCTGAAGCGACTCGCGAAGCTTCTGGGGTTCAGCCTCTAACAGGGATCCTCCTTCTGTCGCAGCGTCACGTTGAAAAATAACAAAGAGAAGTGCATCAACCCGCAGTCAGAGCTCGGACGGCGCATTCTGAGAAAGTAAGCCGTGGATTCCAGGAAGAAGCGCTGCTGCGACCTCCAGATCTGCTGTTTACACAAATGGTGTCCTGTGTTGATGCAGAAAGGAAAGGAAAGATGGCGTGACATCGACGACGGCTTCAAGCTCAACCGTGAAGCATCCGGGCTGCAGGACGGCACGCTGAAGACCGACAGAAGTTCTCCTCACGGGACCGCTTCATGCGTTACAGACACCAGGAATAAACTCGTTTTAGTCAGCTTCAAGCTTCCAGGAAGGGTTTTAGTTCGAACATATTTTTACAGTGTTCAAATGTTCTTTACTGCAGTGGCCAATGAGGATGCGCTGGTGCAAAAGTATCAGCAGCAGGAAACAAGCCGGCGACACAACGGTGTAGCTCAGCCTCACGTAGCCGAAACATGACGACGAACAAACAAAATATTCTAATCCACTTTTATGGATCGAGACTTTGATATCAATTCTTATTAAACTATCAGAAATATCTTCGACTTGGTCTGTAGTCAGTGATACTGAATAATGTATAAACCGCACCGCAGTATTTTAGAATATCAGAATATTCATAATAAAACCAGACATTCCACAACAACACCTTGATGTGAGTCAAGGCTCTGCAACCCGTTGGGTACGCTAGCAACACATTAAACCAAAAACAATGGAGCCCCGTGTTTACATGAACAACATTTATTTAATACAATTATGATCGGATGCACTGTGTTCCTGGACCCTAAAAAGATTGATCGACTAGGACTTGATCACATAGACTTTGAAGAAAATGAATGGATGGAGTAAAAATAAAACACACCGAGAAAAAGGATTCAAAAGTCTGTCCAGTTTGTAGGATTTAATGGGATCTGCTACTGTACTTATATCTTGTCCCCTGAGGGGTCGCCATAGCAACCCAACCTTCTCCACTTCACCCTGTCCTTTGCATCGTCCTCCCCAACACCAGCCACTCTCATGTCCTCCCTCACTACGTCCATGTCTCTTCTCCTGGGTCGTCCTCTAGTCCTGTTCCCTGGTAGTTCCATTCTCAGCGTCCTTCTACCGATATAGTCCCCGTCTCTCCTCTGGACATGTCCAAACCATCAAAGTCTGGTCTCTCTGACCTTGTCTCCAAAACGTCTAACCTTCACTGTCCCTCTTATTGTCTCCTTTCTAATCCTGTCCAACCTGGTCACTCCCAAGGAGAACCTCAGCATCTTCATCTCCTCCACTTCTAGCTCCGCCTCCTGGCCGAAAAATGAAACATTGTTTTCGTCGTGGGTTCGTCCTGCGAAACAAAGAGTCATTGTGCCGTTACTACCGAGTCTTTCATACGTGCCCACATCCCCCGTGTTCCACAGAAGCCCACAGTGGAAAAGGTTAACAGAGGAAATGAGTTTCCTTAAACGAGTTTCCGGACTCGTCATCGGCTGCTGAGATAAAGGCCTTTAGTTCATCATCACACACCGACATGCACCAGAATCAAAGTTAACAGCCTGTGGTGCTTGTTAGTGTTTTTGGAGAATATTTTGGACACAGGTTTTAAGAAACAAAGCCCTTTAAACAGGTCAGGGTCACATGACCGAACAACCAATACTGAGGTTAAATATTTTCGTCGCACACAAACACAAATAATATCTGTTTCATACACTTTAAAAAATTCATAATTATTCGATCAGTCAATCGCAAAGCAAGCGTCACACAGCAAACCTGAAGCGGGCAGTATTCCGGGGTGGGAGGAGCATGTTTGGGTCCCCTTTTGCCCTCAGAGATCAGGAGGCTAATGCGGCCCTGCTGCAGAGCCTCCCTAATCGATACTTTCCCCGTTAAGCAGCGACACTGAGACGCATCTGTGACATGTAAAAACCATCGCCCCCCCCTTCACTGCTGTGGCTCGTCTTGGGAAGCAGAGCGCCGCTTTGCTTCTGGAGTTCCCGTCGTGACGTCTGGAACCAGCAGCTGCTCCGGCGGACGCAGGAACACCACAAGAACTGTGATGTTATCGCTAGAGCCGCCGGCCTTAGCATGAGCTACCAACTTCTGAGCGACTCTCAGTCCGACGGCTCGCTGTTCCCGTGAAGAGTCTCCGCCGCCGTCAGCGTCACCGAGCTGTCTCAACGCTTCCAGGACGAGATGCGGGACCTCCGAAGGTTTGACTGCATCAAAGAAGCCGTCGCACGCCAGAAGCACGTAGTCCTCGTTGCCAAGCAGCGGCGTCAGCGAGCAGTCGGCGTCTCCGGACACATAAGGCTTCTGGTCGAAGTCACCTGGGCCAGAAACGTGGTTTGATTAGCAGCTGGAGCTAAACACAAAGCGCAGCTATCCTCCCGGTCCTGAGTAAACTCACGGAGAGAGTCGTCCCCTCACAAATACAGGAACACGCTGACGTACTTAACCGTTGAACCGGCTCAGTCGTAGAGCGGGCCGTCCGGTGACCGGTCCGAAGGCCTGCTCTGACTGTCCACGTCAAGGACACTGAACCCCAGCCCGTTCTGGGCACTGTAAAACGCACTATACAAGTGTAGTCTATTTACAATTTACTTTATTTCAACGCGTTTGATGTCACAGATCATAATTCACTCATCGGTAAACTGGAATGCTAAGAGGATTTAGCATTAGCATCCAATTTATGAAGACTTATCTCACAAGTAGAAAGCAAAGGGTTTATTACTCTGGCAGCTGGTTTTCACTCTCAGGTCTTGGACTGTGGGGTCCCGCAAGGAACCTGCCTGGGACCCCTCTTATACGCCATCTTCACGAATGATTTACGATCAGTTTCGTTTAAAGCAGCTGTACAAATGATCGACAATCATTCCACATTGCATTATGTTGAGGAAACTGTCAGGGAACTCGATGGGGTTTTATCAGCCGAGTTAGATACGGCATTTGACTGGATAAAACTAAATAAGCTGCTACTGAAACTCTCCAAAAGCAATCAATTATTATAGTTTTATGTTATTGCTTTTGATTTACTAATATTGTAATGAGGTGAGATCAAAGTTATAAGCTCCATGGGATTTTCTGATCTCACCTGCACAGTCTGTTTTCCTTTTTTTATTTGTCTGACTGTTCGATTTGTTGTGTGCAAATAAATAAAAATAATAATCTTGTGATCGAGTCATAAAATGTCATCTACACCAAATATGACTTATAGAACAGGTATAAAACAAAAGATTACTAGGAACAATAATACAGTACACCTTGATACCACAGTGAAGAACATGGTGGTATCGCCATGGTGAGGAAATATATATTATATTATTATTATATTGAATATGAATGTAATACACATACTGCAGTGCTTTAGCGGTCTCTACTAGTGAGAGAACTAGAAGCCAGTGGAGCTGTGGTTGTGGTGATCTTACCTATGGCTCTAGAGACAGCGTACGTCCCGTTAACACGCCAGCAACCCATGAACGTGATGCAACCGCCGAGATCCTCAATCCTCCGTTTCTCATCCTGGATGAAGCAGAGCTCTCGTTAGTGTCCTTGTAGTTAAAGCAAAAAGACACGGCAAGGAATCCGGTAAAATGATTGTGATCCGAACAGTGACCCAAATGATGGTGACGGGATTCTCTCTCACCCTGTTATTGGCTGTGAGAAAGCTCTGCGTAACCCCCCCCCCTTTGACATTAGAGGACAAAATCAAATGCTTTCAGTCAAGGGCAAACTTTATCTGGAAATCTCTTGACTTTTTCCACCAATCAAAGACGGAAGGCGGGGTCTCGATTCGCCTCGCCTCACACAGAAATAAGAAAGAAACATGTTGTCCAGCAGGGAGCGTTGTGTGTGAGATCCTTACCTCTCTGTCTGGTTTATGGGGGTCCATGAGAGTTACATCCTGCCCCCGTCTGACCAGCACCGCTTGAGAGTCTCCCAGCCAGGCGACAGCCAGCTCCTGGCCTTGGATCAGAACCGCTACCCCCGTGGTGCCGCTCCGCAGACGCTGACCACGATAAAGACAGAATCCTCAATTCAGACTATTTAGTTTAAAAAGGCATCAATGAAATACTTCTGCGATGATCCGGGGTGCGCCCCGCCCCGCCCCGCCCGGACCCCGCCCGGACCCCGCCCGTAGCCAGCTGAGACAGGCTCCGGCAGGACGCGACCCGCAAGGCGGATAAGCGTCTGGAGAGAAGACGGATGGATTTAAATTCAGTACTTTGAAAGTAACTGATTTAAAGTTACGACTTAGTATAGTGTGAATTATTTAATAATACGGTAGCGAAGTACACGGTGGCACAGTGGGTAGCGCTGTAGCCTCACAGCAAGCAGGTCACAGGTTCAAATCCCACTTGGGGCCTTTCTGTGAGGAGTTTGCGTGTTCTCCCCGTGTCTGTGTGGGTTCTGTGTGGGTTCTCCCCGGGTTCTCCGGCTTCCTCCCACACTAAAAGTGTGAGTGTGTGTGAATGTCTGTCTGTGTGTGTGTGTGTGGCCCTGCGATGAACTGGCGGCTTGTCAGAGCAGGGTGTACCTCTGATGTTTCCGTACCTCCCTCTTGGATTTGTCCTTGAACGTCTCGTCCGTGCGCTTGAAGGCACTTTTAAAGGCTGCAGCCGCGTCACTCTGCAGAGTCCTCTCTTTACTCAGAACAACGTGGAGGTGTGTGGCAGCATAGGTGGCGGCGTCCACGCCTCCATGTCCATCAAACACCGCGTAGTAGGCACGGTCCACTCCGTCCTGCACCGTGGACAGAGACAGATACATGTCTGGATGTTTATTCATCCGCGAGGGGATGGACCTTTTGGGACAAGAGCGGGAACCTGGAGTCCGAAGAGCTGGTTGAACTCAGGCAGGACCACGTGTTTGTCCTCCATCTTCCTCCTCGTGTTCTTAATGGCATGAACAGAGCAGCGGAGCAGCCGAGCGGGAGCAGGCGGGAGCTTGGGGAGGTTGTGATGCCACGTCGTCGCCACGGCGATCAGCTTGTTGAGGAAGAGACGCTGAACGGCCTCCGACAGAACCACTGATAAGCAAAAAGAAGAAAGGGATTTTCGCGGATGAGGTTTGTATTCGGTTCCCATTCCCATTAGCCAACATGGGAAGGAAGGAGCAACCCTCGTGGAGGAGCTGTCACCTGTTAGCCCGGCCGCTAACGGACCTCTCAGGTGAGACAGGGAGCAGATTAGCCGCTGACGATGGTCAGAAAACCCAGATACACTTTCAAAACCTGATTTACTGGACAGATGGTCCTCTTATAAAGAAAGGAAATCAGCTTCCGCGTTGGAAAATGAGAATCACTATCCCAGCAGAGAGCAGGAGGATAAACCTTCGTAGTTTACGTCTAAGTTTAGTGCGTTTCCTGGCCCGTCTGATCCAATGACGTCATATTTATCTTTCACTTTCCATACAGAACACAGGATAGCGTCACAAAACAATAGTTTCCAAACTGAGCATGAGTTGAATACTGACAGACGACTTGCTGCTCCTCTTCTCCATTGGCCACAGCTTCCTGGGGGCAGTGGAAAGGTGAGAGGTCACTCTGCAGCAGCTGGAACAGAGCAGCCTGGCACAAGAGTGCACCAAGTCCCGCAGGAGCCCCCCTGGACCAACAAGGACAGGGACAAGTCAACGTGGGTCAAGCCAGGACTTTCAGCTGAGAGGTGACAAACTATGAATAGAATAGCTCAGCGCTCATTCCGCCAGACTGAACTCAGGAAACGGGAAGTGGGGAGAACAATGATGTCTCCACACAGGATGTAAAGACTTCCTGTCAAGCAGACCCGACTTCTGAGTTCAAACCAAAAGGATCCTTACTGCATATTAGGGTTAGGGGTAAACCCTCGGATACGAGGTGGACACGGTGGATTCGCCGGTAAACTGTTACAGAACAAGTTGCTACGGAGTGAGACAAACATGGCAACAGCAGGAACGGCAGGAACGGGAGGAATTCAGGCAAGCATTGACAAGATCTTTGAACGGCCTGGAGAAACTAGACTCCACAGCAGCTTAGATCTGATGGTTTAGCTGAAGTTCAGCACGTGTGACTAAACTTTAACATTCTGATGGAATTCTCTGACGTCTGCTCTGGGGTTAGTTTTCCTATCTCTGTGGAGTCGGTGAAGAAAACGCTGGAAAATGAATTCAGGATCAAGTTGGTGAGGAAATCAGCGCTGAGGTTCGGCCGCTGTTGCTAGCAGCAGCGAACGTCCCACCTAGCATGTATGCTAGTCTGCAGCACCTTCAAAGACGTTTGTGTCTGTTAAACACCAGGGAACGGGGGGGGGGGGAGTCATAACACTGATTTATAGGCGTGTACTATTACATATAACGATCAACTAAGGCGCCTGGTAGTTCAGTGAACGTGTTTAAATACTGCAAAAAACGGTAAAAACAGATACTTTACTCATGATTTTATGAAAGAATAAGTGTTGGCTTGAGTATACTGTAAAGTGGCGTGCGCCCTGATAGGTCGCCGACCCCTGTTCCGTTCTATGGCTCTTGGAATATCTATTTTGTGCGATATGTGTGGTGTGATCGATGTTATTGGTTCGTTGCTTGGGGCGACGTAGAACGGATTTATCGGGTTGCTTTCAGTATTGATTACACCCGATTCATTATAAACAAACAAACATGGAGCCTTCTCTTAAATTGAATCTTTAGATTGAGCTGTGTTCATGCCGACTAAGTGTGGCGGCTGCGTGTGGCTCCTCCCCCTCCCGGGCGTACCTGGCAGCCAGCAGCCTCAGGCCCAGCTCCAGGCTCTCTCCATGCAGCTCCTCCAGGGAGGCTTTACGGCTCAGAGGGCTGATGGGCAGCCGGCTGTCCTCCTCCAGAGCAGCAGGAAACTCCCCCACGAACCTGGCCAGGAAGCCCCGGGCCTCCTCCTCCTCCTCCTCCTCCTCCATCCTGCCGACAGGGGCGGAGGACAGATCAGAGGTGGAGACGAGGAAGGCTTCAAATCTGACACTTTGATGGAACATTATGGATTAGCATTTAGCACATGCATAAACCAATCAATAGCCCAATATCATTACAAGAGTAAACCAGCATAGCATCAGCCATATATATATAAAGTACAATAGCCTCTCTTCAGTCTATTTTCAGACTTCTGAGGATTGTATTGTTTATTTGATGTTTCCAATGCTGAAAGAGAAATGCTATTCCTCCAGTTTGGTATTTGTATTTTAGATATTGCATTCGTGAAGGCAGTAAATCCAAGTTTTGGATTGGACTAAAATTCCGGTCGAAGTAAATGGAAAGAGTAAAATGATTGTTTGTATTTTTAGTGGCAGCATGCTAGCTAACACCGGGTTTGTGTTGGTCATCATCTTAGCTTGTCGACTAACTTCTGCACAACACGAAAACGAGTAAACAGCTAGCACCGAGTAAACAGCCAGCACCGAGTAAACAGCTAACACCGAGTAAACAGCTAGCACCGAGTAAACAGCTAGCACCGAGCAAACAGCTAACACCGAATAAACAGCTAACACCGAGTAAACAGCTAGCACCGAGTAAACAGCTAACACCGAGTAAACAGCTAACAACGAGTAAACAGCTAACAACGAGTAAACAGCTAACACCGAGTAAACAGCTAGCACCGAGTAAACAGCTAACAACGAGTAAACAGCTAGCACCGAGTAAACAGCTAGCACCGAGTAAACAGCTAACACCGAGTAAACAGCTAGCACCGAGTAAACAGCTAACAACGAGTAAACAGCTAACAACGAGTAAACAGCTAACACCGAGTAAACAGCTAGCACCGAGTAAACAGCTAACAACGAGTAAACAGCTAGCACCGAGTAAACAGCCAACACCGAGTAAACAGCTAGCACCGAGTAAACAGCTAACACCGAATAAACAGCTAGCACCGAGTAAACAGCTAACACCGAGTAAACAGCTAACACCGAATAAACAGCTAGCACCGAGTAAACAGCTAACACCGAGTAAACAGCTAACACCGAGTAAACAGCTAGCACCGAGTAAACAGCTAACACCGAGTAAACAGCTAACACCGAGTAAACAGCTAACAACGAGTAAACAGCTAGCACCGAGTAAACAGCTAACACCGAGTAAACAGCTAGCACCGAGTAAACAGCTAACACCGAGTAAACAGCTAGCACCGAGTAAACAGCTAACACAGAGTAAACAGCTAGCACCGAGTAAACAGCTAACACCGAGTAAACAGCTAGCACCGAGTAAACAGCTAGCACCGAGTAAACAGCTAGCACCGAGTAAACAGCTAACACCGAGTAAACAGCTAGCACCGAGTAAACAGCTAACAACGAGTAAACAGCTAACACCGAGTAAACAGCTAACACCGAGTAAACAGCTAGCACCGAGTAAACAGCTAACACCGAGTAAACAGCTAGCACCGAGTAAACAGCTAACACCGAGTAAACAGCTAGCACCGAGTAAACAGCTAACAACGAGTAAACAGCTAACACCGAGTAAACAGCTAGCACCGAGTAAACAGCTAACAACGAGTAAACAGCTAGCACCGAGTAAACAGCTAACACCGAGTAAACAGCTAGCACCGAGTAAACAGCTAACACCGAGTAAACAGCTAGCACCGAGTAAACAGCTAACAACGAGTAAACAGCTAACACCGAGTAAACAGCTAACACCGAGTAAACAGCTAGCACCGAGTAAACAGCTAACACCGAGTAAACAGCTAGCACCGAGTAAACAGCTAGCACCGAGTAAACAGCTAGCACCGAGTAAACAGCTAGCACCGAGTAAACAGCTAACACCGAGTCACCGGATAACTTCTCACGTCACCGGAGAGACCGTCGCTCGTAACCAGCTAGCTCCTTTGTCGTGGATCCCGTCCGACACAAGATTAAGCTAATTACTGGCTGTTATAGCCATTACTTACTTTAGCAGCTTAGCCGAGCTAAGCTAGCAGTGTCTGCTCGGTAATGTCGCACCGGCACCGACACCGACAGTTGGAGGAAACCCGGCCCGGAGCGACACAAAGAGTCAAAGAGCCTCCGTGATGGCGCGGACAGAGGACAGCCAACACCCCAGCGAGGAGCACCAGACTCCGGCCCCAAGCCTACGCCTTACTCCGAGGGGGTTGGCCCGCCCACCCTACGTCATCACGCTTCCGCCCACCTACGTCATCACGACGGATGGTTGGCTGACAGGCAGTAAAAAAACAAAAACAAAAAACAAAGTTATATGGGAATGAATTCTAAGAAACGTTACGTGCAAACCTGCTTCAGTGTTTGTGTGGAATAATTTACACCAGGATATAAATTGTGAAGAAATATGGTTGTTTTCAAGAAAATATTTTATTTCAAATAAAATCCGGGAAGTATCTTTGAAAATATTACATAGATGTTACCCCACTAATTTGATATTAGCTAAATGTTATGCAAATATTGACTCTTTGTGCCGTTTCTGCCTTAAGGACGAGACAATAATCCGCATCTTCTGGGAATGTAGCTTTATTATAACCTTTTGGCACAATATAGAACTCTTCAGTGGAAAATTTAATATTACTATTGCTCTCAAAATAGAATATATAATTTGTATTCCCTTGCAATATTATTCCCCCAGAGAAGGGCTATATTGTTAATATCATCGTCCTTCTAGCCAAACACCGTATTCATGCCAGCAAATTTACAAAACAAAAACCTAACATTCTTTTTCTACCTTACCTACACTCATATTTGAGTTGCCTGAAGTATACCTTGAACACAAAAGCAATGAAAGCAAAAACGTGTTTTTCAAATTTGTTTAAATCTGTAAATATGTCTTTTTTCTTTCTCCAAATTTTCATACACCTCAAGCCTGCTGAAAATTGTCACCGTATTTGTTGTATTATGTTTGTTCATTTTCATTTTAGTCCACACGTGTTTTGGGTGGGTGTCTATAAATCTATAATTCAAAAAGTATCAAATCATCAGATTTTAGACCCCAACATCGTCTTTTAAAGCATGTAAGAAAAGTGAAGACATAATTACCGGTACATTGAAATACTGCTGATCGAACATGGAAAAAGTTAAACGGAACTATCATCAGGAAACACACAAATCTGTTAGAACATTTTTGCTAGTCTTTGCTTCATAGGTACATTGTTTCTTTTTAAACTCTTTTTATTACCTCGCATTACTTTCATAAAAGATTTTCACAGAAATATATTAAACATATGATGGATGGCACTGCAATATTTTTGACACACTATTCTGTTTAATTGAAAAAAGGTGATGATACAAACGAAATTTGATGCTGAACAAACATTTCTGCAGCAAAGGTTTATGATACACAATTTACTTCAGCGTAATTTAACACGGACGTAATGACAGGAGCTACTTTACTGATGTATAATGAAAATACACATTTATAACAAGAGGAAGCAAATATTTATAGATGTATATTTACACAAAGTACGCAGCCAAAGCAGCCATTTTGTCTTTAGGTTTCTTAGGATTGCCACGGCAACCTCGTCCTCGCCCGCGCCCTCCTCGCCGAGCACCGCCAGCCCTGGGGTGCCTCATGGTTGCATGCTTGAGCTCAACCAGGTTCTGGAAGACCGGATCACAGAAAACGCAGCCGATGTGTTGGGTCTCACCAGCAGGGAGCGGCGTGCGCGTCTTGTTGAAATCCACCGCGACCAAAGAGGCATCGCAGGCATCGCAGCTCTCCTGAGAAACCTAGGGAAGCAAAGAGGAAGCCGAGGCCTGCGCTCAGAGAGGAAATGGTGCCAAACACTCTGAAGTCCAAAGTGTTCCAATCATGTTGAGAAGAGGAAGACGAGAAGAATGTAATGAGACTGTAATGAGACCGTAATGAGACGGCAATAAGACCGTAATGAGGCTGTAATAAGAAGACAACTGTAAAACTGTCACTGCCAGCAGGGAAATCATGAACTCAGGACTCACTAATGGTCCAGTTTCGGCTGTCTTTAGCTGTTTTGGTTGGTTGTTATCAGGCTTATTAAAAAAAATAAAAAAACTAGATGGATTTCCAAAAAGTGAGAAAAAATTAAAATTTGAAAATAATTAAAGTGAAGCACTTAATTGTTATTTTTTTAAGTTGGTTTTTATGAAACCACGTGGTTTGTGAAGAATTGGAAAATACTTCAACAGGAACCAGAAGATGCAGAATTCCACAGACAGTCAGGAAAGTCGGCTTTTCTTTTGTCCGGGTCTTTAAATCAAGACGTGTTTGAAGTTCTGACCCATTGAGACACCGAACAATAAACAGTTCCATGTATAGAAGAACTGTTGTCTTACCTGCACTCTGTGTGCATGTTCAAAGAAGTGCACCACCACATTGCATTTATTACAGGCCATCCTCCATTTTGGTCCAGAGGTGGGATCCAGCACCAGAACTCCACTTTCACACTCCACACACTGTCCAATGCCAAAGGAGTTGAGCGAGTGTTGACAGGATGGATGGGTGCATTCATTGCATCCCATACCTGAGAAAGGTAGATGGAGAAGAAGGGTCAAAACGACATTCATGCTATCATTAGCTAGTGGTAACAATCTATTACTACTATTCAGGCCCTGCAATGAACTGGCGGCTTGTCCAGGGTGTCCCCTGCCTCTCGCCCATTGACTGCTGGGATTGGCTCCAGCTTGGCCCGCGACCCGGTAACGTTCAGAGGCTTATTATACTAGTTTTATTACCTGCTTACCAGTGGTTCTCAAATGGTGGGGCGCGGTGCGATGTCAGGGGGGGCGCCTGTGACCGCGGAGAAAATGTTTTTTTGCCTTACGAGAGTAAAGTGTAATTGCACATCCACTCCAGTAGTTGGCAGTGGCGCCCTGATTGTCAGAGTGCGCGCAGGGAGGATTAGCAGAAGAAGAGCGGTTATAAACAATCTACAGTGGGAGAAGAAGACTTGACCTGACTTCCTTATTTTCGGTTGCAGACTAAAAAAAATGGTAATAAAGTTATTCATTGTTGTAAGTTGATCTATATTTCTTTCTTTTTCATATTTCTTTGTATGTTAATAAGGATACAAGAGTGTTCGGGGGGGGGGGCGTGACAGAGAATAATTGAGAAGCACTGGCTTAAATAAATCCTTTCTAACGCATTACATTGAGAGGACGTCTTTAGTCCTACCTTTCTTCATGTCCCTGAAGGGTGGATTGCTGAAGCAGTAGGGACACAAGGGGTAGCTCTTGCCCCGGGCCCCAGACGTCCACAACACAAGCTCAAATTCATCCAGCGGACAGCGGAGCTCCTTGTACAGCTTGATGGCTCCGTTCTGGGGGAGACTGTAGGTCTCGTCGCAGTGGGAGCAGTGAAGCCTGCTGGGCTTGGCCTGCGGATTCAGGACCAGAGCAAGTGGACGGTTGTCACAACAAGAGTTCTCTCTGACGAGACCATCTGGTTGGACCCTTTTCACTATGGAACAGCTTAGCCAAAGACTGGAACCTCCAGCGACCCAGAAGACCCGGCATCCTCATTAACCTCTTATATCACTCCACTACAGGCGAAATCATTCAAACAGTTGCTCTAATTCCATCCATATATGATTATGCTAATTTCTAAAGCAGTGCTGAACTCGAGCTACATAGCGTTCTACATCGGACAGACAGGAAACAATTGTAAATCTATTAATTTAATCTACAACACAGTGAATGATGCTAAACATGAATTGGTCTACATACTGTCCAAAGCCACTGTATCTATACTGACATATTTAAAGCACAGTGACACTGTGTAACTAATAAGTAGTACATTCATAATTTAACCTTTAATGACAATGACAGGAAACCGATGGTCAAACCAACCAAATGTTCATCCCATGTTGAGCAATTCAAACACGTGCGCTCCTCTTCTAAGCAGCCTTACGACCTACCTACTTCCTGCTTGTCCCGTGAGGGGTCGCCACAGCAAATCAACCGTCTCCACTTCACCCTGTCCTTTGCATCGTCCTCCCCTACACCAGCCACTCTCATGTCCTCCCTCACTACGTCCATGTGTCTTCTCCTGGGTCGTCCTCTAGTCCTGTTCCCTGGAAGTTCCATCCTCAGCATCCTTCTACCGATATAGTCCCTGTCTCTCCTCTGGACATGTCCAAACCATCAAAGTCTGGTCTCTCTGACCTTGTCTCCAAAACGTCTAACCTTCACTGTCCCTCTTATTGTCTCATGTCTAATCCTGTCCAACCTGGTCCCTCCCAAGGAGAACCTCAGCATCTTCACCTCCATCCCACCTCTACACTAACTCCCCTGTTACTCCTGCTGCACACTTCACTGCTGTACAACTGTCATACATGTCCTGAACTACTCTGATGTACTTCTCTGCCACTCCAGACTTCCTCATGCAGTACCACAGTTCCTCTCTGGGCACCCTGTCCTAGGCATTCTCTCTAGATCTACAAAGACACAATGCTGCTCCTTCTGACCTTCCCTGTACTTCTCCACTGCTAGCCTGAACGCTAACATTGCGCCTGTGGTACTCTTCCTGCCCGCACCGTCATATGGAGCTTAATTTGTAGTCTTCAACAGAACACATGGCACTAACTGCACCTGTATTCCAATCCAAAGGTCAAAAGAGAGGCAGCCTCATGATTTATTCATAAATGTAAAATGGTTCAGTCATTAAATGGAAATGGTAATCAAGAGAGCACTTTAGTATTTCAAACTTTGAAGACCAGCAATCGGAGGTCACAGAGTGAAGAAGCCAAAGACAAATGGTACACTGATCATTTAAAAGCAAACCCTTTGCTCCCACTTTGCCCCGCATAATGGGGTGTCCTGCTGCTCAACACTGGTGACGGAGCCAATAAGGAAGCAGCAGGCAATAATTCATGTCCCTTCTAAAAGGTAGCAATCGATGCTCCAGCCCGATATTTGGCCATGACAGCTGCACTCGCAGCGACCCAACACTAGCCGTGGCCCGAGCCATCAAACACAAATGATCACATCTATAAAGGACCCCTGTAGCTTAACATCTTAAATCCTTATTCTTATGTTCTGACATGGGCATCGTTCACCCCTGAAACTCTCAAATCCCTTTAAAAATCAACGCCCCAATGCAAACTGGAGCCCGAGTTCTGCTGACCTGTATGTACTTCATGAAGCGATGGCACTTGCCACAGCGGGACAACGGCTTTCCGGTGGCAGCAAGAGGCGAGAAGGAGACCTCCATTAACTCATCCATGCCTGTAAAACACAACAGACAGATGAAGCTGTGTCCAACCTTCAAACCCTTCTATTGGAATCGCTTGCATCGCCATGAGCCAACGTTTTGACCATCGCTTTCATCACAGGCTACGCATTGGAATAAAAATAATAATTATTATTCATTAATGAGTCAATGGTGAGAATCTACAGATGCATATAGATCTAAGACAATGAAAATTTAGTCAGACCATCATTTGAAGATGACTGAAAATCATCATTATTTTCATAATTGATAATCTTCTTGGATTTAGATAATTCAGGTAATCCAAAAGGATGTACTGACTAAAGAGCAGCTGCTTCTAAAGATGGAGGTGACATTTACACTCTCAAGTCCGTAACTTCCCTTTACTCATTATACAGTATTTAATGCAAGACAAAAGAAAGTTCCATTTGAGACACTGAAAAATGTGAAAACTTTTTCAGTGTCGGTTTTATTCTTGGATGAATGATTTACACAATTATTGTGAGCCGTCTCAACCTGAATTACAGGTTCAATCCCAGTTGAACCCATTGAAAGTGTAAAAACCTCCTTGCCCGCTACGTCCTGAACCCTTTTTACGACAGGGCTCCAGTGAACTCACTTGGGATGGAATCCACAAAGTAGTGAAACTTCCTCTTGAATATATCCAGCGTGTGCTGCAGGACCTGCTGATAGTTTGCCTTGCCCTGGGCAATAAGGGTTAGCTGCTTCTCGACAGCGCTACGTATGGTGGGCAGCACCAGCTCCGCATCTGCAAAACACAAACACAACTAATTATCCAGCTTTTAATCCATGAACACATATGAACTAGTAACTTGACGAATACAGTAGTCCCTCGATATAATGCGGTCCATCTTCCGCGACTTCGCTGAGTTTTTTATTGCAATTTCAGATTTTGTTTTTTGCACTTGAACGCGCCTTGAAGCGGCCAAGGACGAAGAGGCGCGGTCGGAGGAACTGTGAAATACGCGCGAGGCGCTATTAATCATTTCTCATCGTAGGTTGATCATTAAAATTACATTTGTTATTTCTAAAAGCTATCATATTTATTTGTTAAGCGTTTCTTTTATAGCACTCTTATTCTGTGTAAAAAGAGGCTTTTATTTTGTAGGAGCATACACGTCACGTCCCTTTTAGTTTCTTCCTGTTGATACATGTAGCCGCTGCCGTTCCGCTGTGCTAAGCTATCCAGTAAAGCAGCCCATGAGAGGCTAAAGAGAGCACGAGTAGAATATTTGTTCTTTTGCACTCCAAGCGGCTCTTTCCTCGACCTGCACGCCTTAACATTATTAACAGGAAAACGTTTACTGTACGTACTATATATTTTTATTTTTCA
Source organism: Brachionichthys hirsutus (assembly GCF_040956055.1). Taxonomy (NCBI): domain Eukaryota; kingdom Metazoa; phylum Chordata; class Actinopteri; order Lophiiformes; family Brachionichthyidae; genus Brachionichthys; species Brachionichthys hirsutus. The sequence continues at coordinate 14,616,707 of NC_090900.1, read as the reverse complement.
AACAAATGTTTAGTTCTGAAAAGGTTTTGATCTTTGGTTTCATTCTATAATACTGAAACAATCTATTTAGATTAATGCCTGACTGTTAAACGTGTATAAAGTGTGTGGTGAGGGGTTTTACAGCCTTAAAACATTTATGTACATGTATAATAATTGTAAAAAAATAAAAATTACTACATTGCGGATTTCACTTGTTGCGGTTCTTTTTAGAACGCAACCCCCGCGTAAAATGAGGGACGACTGTACATTACATTTGCCTGGACTCTTTGCAGCCGTTCATATGGTAGATGTGCATTCAGTATAAACAGAATACATATTCAAAAGCCAATTACCTGTCTTGTAGTAGCCATGAACCAGGACAATACCTAAATTGGTTGGTTTCAACCTGCGGCCGCTTTCTACCGTCACGTAGTTCCTCTGGCAGACATTGTTGATGTGGACGGGGATGCTGGCATCGGTCCCTGGAGGACGGAGGACGGAGGCAGCACATGTGGACAACTCTAAAAAGCTCTGATTAAACCGCTGAACAACATCGGTTCAGTGCTCGGAGACAGAATGTGAACTCCTAATCTCATTGTGCAGCCACTATGCAAGGACAATAACGGCTTTCTATTCTCTATTCCATTTGGAGCACAACCAAATCCTGATGCTTTGCATCTGATGAATGTGCAAGCGGACAACAGGTGGCGTCCTCAGTTACAAATACTGTCATTCAGAAGATGTATATGGCCACCCCTTTCAACAGGGTAGGTTATTATACCAATGCCATGTTTCTCCATGAGGGTGATGAGTTCCGCCTCGGTCAGGTAGTCCGGGGGGCCCGTCTGCTTTTCCACCAGCTTGATCTCGTCTACTGTGAACGTGTCTCCGCGCTCACAAACAGGCATGGCTTCCTCCAGAGGGATGCCCTGCCACGGCATCACCTCCGTGTAACCTGTGAATAGAACACACACCGAGTCACTAGCTGTTCATCATTACCCTCGCCGAAGACGAGGCGAGGGTATTGCAATTGTGTTCGTTTGTCTGTCTGTTTGTCTGTTTGTTTGTCTGTCCGAGCGCATAACTCAAAAACTAGTAACCCAATCGACTTGAAATTTTTACACAAGCAAGGTTCTGTCCGTGGCTCAGTCCTCCCCGAGAATAGTGTTGATCCGGATCTGGATCCAGATTCTAGAATTATTTTTACATCTGGAATTGTGCCTGTGCTGTAAACTGCCACTTTAAGAGGGAGGGACACGAATGGCATGATGGGAAAAAGAGTCCAGAAGGAGTCTTGTAGTACGTTCCGGAGCAGCAAGCTAGAGCAGGTTTGGCCCCTGTGATCCGGAAGCCCTGTTTACTGTCTCACAAGATCGAATAGTCTTTTGGAGGCGAGGGTCTGCAATCTCTGATTGTCGTTTTCTAGTTCCAGAATGTTAAACTAGTAATTTATCAGGTTTCACCATTTAAACTAAAGCAAACCAGTTAATGTGAGACTTTTCTGGGATTTTCAAATAAATGTGCAGTACCTGCCCCGGCCTGTCTACAGATGCCCCAGAGATAAGAAAATACATCCTCCATCTTGGCCAGCTCCACCTATTAGACCCTATCTTTAGTGCCTCCTACCACGAGGCACGAAAACTGCGTGAACATGTTTTCTGTGGTCAGCGATCAAAGGAGGCACTAGGTGAGGCATGCCATTTTCTTGCCTCACCTAGTGCCTCCCTTGATTGCTGAGCACAGGAAACATGTTCACGCAGTTGTTGAACTATGGCAATGTAGTTCATTTAGCTATAGTAAACAGTGACACACAGAGAGATGGAGGATTACAGTCTCACTGCTAGCATGTAGCACAATTAGCTGTCAATCCATGGTGAGGCACAGCTGGCTGGTGCCTCACCACACCTCTCTTCTCAGTGTTTGACTGATCAATGTGAAAATTCTGCAATTCTAAATAAATAATAATCAAAAATGCCATCAAAAAGATAGCTTAACATTGTCTGTATCGTTGATTAAAAACTTCGCAGTCTCAGCAGAACGACGGTATTCATGGTTGGAAGAAGTAAACATGTTTTCATTTTAATCTCACAACAAAGCAATACTTCATCTTTACTATCGACTACATCGTGTGAAAGTTGCTTCATTTCGCTCACAGGAAGCCGAAATCTGAACAACTTTATAAGAGATGAAATATCAAAGTGTTTCAAACGACTGCCACCGTTGCTGCTTTCTGGAGCTTCCAATGTGCAGCTTGGGAATGAACACGCCACCAGCTGACTTCACCTGCTGATATCAGGGTCTTGCCGGTACATGAGAACTCCTCTGTGCCGATTCTCAAGTCGATGGTGGTCTGAAGGTACTTGCAGTCCTCACTGACAGTGGCAATAAAATGGCGCGTGATGTACTCGTATAGCCGCCAGCCATCACTTCCTGTGGAACGGCATGAAAGGAAGAAAGTGGGTGAGCGGTTGAACAAGGAGGGGTACATGTTAGAATCAAAAGGCTATGAATAGTTTTATTTTTGCTTTATTTATATGATCAGAAGAACAAAACCATCTAAAGATTATCATAGAAAGATGACATATCCCCTCAACAAATGCACAAGTAGAGATCGCTGCATGTCTTTGGTTAGCCTGGCGCAGTGGCTGCTATAAATGGGTGCTCTGGAGAAGATGGCCAACCTTCAGAGCCACCGTAAAAACAGCTTTCCTTGTAATAAGCTTGAGATTTGTTTAAAAAGTTAATTTTGCAGCTTCAGATAAATGTTATCACTGAGGGACAGACATACCGATGACATCACCAGGTCAATTCATGTCGGGGCAACAACTTGGCAGCGAGCCACGACTGTAGGCGGTCTTTTTAAACAATGAAGACGCACATTTAACTGAGACGTTACACCACAATCAGCACACTGGCCTCATGTCGTCCCGGCTGGAATGAGTGGGTTGAAATCACGGAGCTATTTGAGTCAGGTTTTCATCATCTATTGCTTTAAACTGTGATTTGAAGCACAATGATATAAATGGATGGCTAATGATAGCAACGATAGATGTGTCACCGCACGATGCGCTAGTTTCTCCAGAACCCGTAGCTTTATGTTTTGTTGTTGTACATCCAGACATTGCATCATTAAGGCAGGAAGCAAACGGCTAACTGGACGGCAGCTAATACACACGGCCATTGAAAGGATCTTTGATGGATTGTTTTCTAACGGTAACTTTAATCAGTAAAATGAAGGAGTGCTTCTATTGATCGACGTTAAAATGAGAGGAATTCTTTTGTATCTGCTTGAATGGCTCACCCAGCTCTCCTTCCGAGGCAGCGCGCATGGGGGTGATCGGCGGATGGTCTCCTGCGTCAGATCCTTTCCTGGGTCGGTTTATTCCCGCTGACAGCAGTGCTTGAACCTGTTGGACATGAAAGTACAACGTGTTAATCCAGTTGATCTGTTTTACATCACGCGTCTTCGGCACCACGGAAGCCCTCACCTCTTCGGCCCACATGGGGTTGCTGGTCTGCTGCTTCAGGACTCCCTTCAGGTCAAAGTTCTCTGGGTAGTGGGTGGTCTCAGTGCGGGGGTAGCTGATGTAGCCCTGCGTGTACAGGCGCTCTGCAATCTGCATGGTGTGCTGAGGACCCATGCCTGAGACATCAGCAGGTATCAGAAGTTTAGTTGCTTCTCCGACATCCTGAGGAAACCCATCCTTACTGAGAATACGTGGTTTTATTTACAGGTTCGGGGTCGCTGTGTGGTGAACGTCATATTTACAGATTTTAGACCACCCACTTACATTTCTGTAAATATAAGTAAATTGAGATTAACTGCAGGAGCTGCAACCCTGATCAGTTGGATACACACATTCTCTACGACCAAATACAAGCCAATAAAGAGAGGAGAAAAAGGGAAACGCTGCTGAAGCTGATGTGAACATACCCAACGAAGAGCTGGCCACTCTCAACATCTCCACCGTGTTCAAGGCCTGGGGCCTCTGCTTCGCCTTCTCCTTCTGACTCACTGACTCCACCTGGTGGGACAGAGGTCAGCCGGGGCGAGTCCTGATTCTGAGCGACTTAGCATAGCACAAGGTGGAAACGGCTAGTCTGGCTCAGCCTAAACTGACATCGCTAAAGGTCGGGAAATAACGCTCGTCCGTTTTCCGTTGTTCGCACAGACACTGAAAGGTTCAGAGTGAAAATGACATTTCCAGCCCACAGGCATGAACGTGATTGGTCGGTTTCATGTGGCCCTGAGATAAACAATGTCAGCTGTGATAGGCTCGTATCTGTTATTCCATCTACGTCTAGTTACAACCCACTGAGTTACAATCAGAGAAAAGATAACGTGTTTTTATACTGTATACCTACAGATAGCTTACTTTATCAGCTTAGTGCAGACACATTACTTTTTAGCATAACATATTCATGAATACCTGGGCCTCCTTTGAAGTCTTGGCCAAGTTGGCAAACATCTGGCCCACCTCCTTGTCGAAGACCCTGACCCTCTTCCAGTCCAGTGTCAGCGGGCTGTCCTTTCCTTTGAACACCTGATCCGGGACACCAAAGCATGTACAGTAGCAAGAAGAAAGACATTCGCTCACACCGTTGGGGGAGGAAACGCGGGCTTCACCTTTGCCTGGAGGACCCAGTAGGTCTCTGATTTAAAGGACTGGATCTTGTCATGCCGTTCCACACAGAAGCCAAGGGTCGGGGTCTGGCAGGGTCCAAATGAGATCAAGGAGGAGTCCAGGTTGCCATATTTACCCTGGAAATACTTAGTCTGGAACCTGGAAGTATTTGATAACAGTATTACTTTAGATCAGCTGTAAGAAAAGTTGCAGCGCAAAAAGTCAATCTAGAAAAAAACCAATCAAATAGTCTTGTGTTTGGTTGGATCAATAGAATCTGTCATGGATGGGAATCTGGCCTCTAAGATTTTGGGCTAGACGGACCGGCCAACGTTTCAAACTCCAGAGAATAATCTATTCTGATGAGACGTCATGCATCCAGTCGGCTGTGTGTTGCAGAGCCGGGGGGGGGGCTGTCCGGAGCACGCACCTGGTGAAGGCGCAGCCGATGCGCAGATCCAGCTCCTGCCGTGCGTCCACCGACAGCGCTTCATTGCGGTTGGGCTCTCCCAGCCGGTTCATGGCGTTCCAGATGTCGGTGTCAGTAATGGAGCTGAACTTGGCACGGTAAACACTCTGCTCCCCGACACTCAGCTTGTTCATCACTGGCTGAACGGCATCCAGAACCTGGGAGGCAAGAGAAGGAGACGCGACCGCGCTTTCATAAAGCACCGCTGCTGCTGGGTTACAGGTAAGTACTCGAGTTACTCGCCAAAGACTCGGGCCTGACCCGCATCCAGGACACGATCACGATTAAACTGAATAACGCAGGAATGACACTAAACTATGTCGTCCTCCGAGTGAAGGCAGGCGCTGAGGTCCTGACTCCAGGAAGACGAGGTCTCCACTGTATCAATTCTGAGCTGAAACCATTAGCGCACGCCCTCGGTGAACGGAGTCTGACATGGAGTCGAGTGGATCCAACCGGAACAGACATGTTTGTGTGAACTGTCCCTTTAGCGGTGAGGGAATTACCTCGAAGCAGATGTTCTCGCCTTCCTTATCGCAGTCCAACCATAAAACCACGTAGTCGCAGCCTCTGGCTTCAACCTGAGGCGACAGCAGAGACACAACGCTGTTGGTTCCGTGTTAGGACGGCGTGGGGTCGTTACTGGGTTGACCTCAGCAGCTGACCTGAAGGAACTTGACCATGCTGAGTTTGGGGTTGGCCTCCTTCTTTTCTGTGGGCGCTTTGCTGAACAGTTCTCCAGGATCCACCTTATCCCAGTTGTTGTACTTTCCTTGTAAAGATAAATAAATAAATACATTACCGGTACATTGTTTCACTAATTTTAGTGAAAAATACAAGAAACCCAAATCAGGAGTTTGGTCAGTGGTGGAAAGGTTTAGCAATTCTCTGGTTGAAGTGTTTCTCCTCCGAACAGGCCGGCTTTCGACAGCACGACATGAGAACGAGTTCAGGTACATTTAGCATCTGATAGGACCCCCCAATGGAGGATCTCTGTCTTTGACTCTCTGAAGCATCTCAGATGTGAAACCACTGCAGGCCGGCGAAAACAAGACCGTCTTAAAGTTTAAGGCATGAAAATCAGGACAGTAAACCTAATCGGTAAAGTCTGATCATCTTATTTGCCAGGGGCCAACAATAATTAGACAGTTTGGATCTCTAGATGTAATCAAGAGGACAAGGAGTAGAAGTTTGGGCTCTTTTATACTCAGTTGCATTCATAAGCAGTACCACCCTCGCCATGTACTTCAATCTAATTCTGCAGCTTGTTAAGGTACACAGATATTTTCTTCATTGTCAGATGGACAACTGTAACGGGGAGTGTTATAATATTATACTATGAGGACATACAAACAGTATTTTTCCTTCCATTAATTCAAAAAAAAATGTCCAAAGTGTAAATAATTATTTAAACAATGACATGAATAAAAAAGTGAAGAAATAGACAACGCCCACCTATGAAATCCAGACTCATCACATGACCACAAACAGACGTCATCTTAAAGTGCATGTTTTGGCCCTGGAAGCTGCCGGTGTACTCGTGCACCGAGCATGCTCTGTTCAGCCCCTTCCGACTGGTACATTGTCCTGAGGGCAAAAGACAGCAACGGAGACGGTCACTGGGATGTGGAAGACTCTGTAGCTTTTAATATGTGGTGGGACTATTCACTTTGACACATTGCGTAGCGCTGAAGCAGCATCGTGCAGCTGGAGGAGAAACCACCCGACCGCCCAGTAGGGATGAGGACAAGTCGACAAGATCTTCGGCTTCCAAAAGCAAAAGGATCAAAAGAAAGATCTAAATCGCATTCATTCATTTTCTAACCGCTAATTCAGTCATTGGGCCAAGCTGGAGCCAATCCCAGCAGTCAATAGGAGAGGGGCGGGGTACACCCTGGACAAGCCGCCAGTTCATCGCAGGGCAACACAGAGACAGACAACCAGCCACACACACACTCGCACCTACGGACGATTTAGTGCCACCAATCAGCCTAGGCTGCATGTTTTTGGTGGTGGGAAGCCGGAGAGAACCCACGCAGACACGGGGAGAACATGCAAACTCCTCACAGAATGGCCACAAGTCGGAGACGAACCCGCGACCATCTCGCTGTGAGGCAACAGCGCTTACCACTGCGCCACCGGGCCGCCCAGTCAACGCAAAGTTCGATCAGTGCATTGTCGAAAGTATTCACCATACGAGACGAATTTGCATCATCAGCAGGATGCTGGACATGTTCTCCTTCTTGGGGAGAAATTTAGAGAGAAAAATGTGTTTTAATATCACAATTCTTTCTTGATTTTTTACTTGTCAATAATATTTAACTGCACGAAAGTTAATCAGATTTTTACTTATATTATACCTAACCACATACACACCCACAGCGTTTGTAGCATTTTGAGTGAATGAGCCAACGCAGCCCGTTGGGGGGGGGGCCACGCTCTGGTTTAGACACTCAGAACGCTGCCTCCAAGGGTTGGGTGACGAACGAATCCTCAGAGGCGGAACGAGGGGAAGAAACTAGAAACAAAGCTTTGTAACATTGTTGCTTATTTTTACCTCTATTGTTTAAAATTAAAGTAATTCTAAATAGGATGAATTTTTAACCCAAAGAGAATCTCTACATTACTGCAGTTTGCTTTAATTGTTCACATATTGCAAACTAAGACTTTTAAAAAAGAACATTTTAAAAGTAAAATTCAAATTTGGAGACTCAAGGGCATCGATTTGATGATCCAGACCGGATGCTTGATAGCGTGGCCTGTGCTCGGGTGCGTGGCGGCGAGGAGGGTCCTCTCTGGGCTAACTGGGTTCAACCCCATGCTGACGTCCGCGACCGAATACTACCCAAGGCTAAATGCTAATGACAAGCACGTAGGACACACACACACGCAGTCACACAAGGATGGCAGCAGGTCACATAAATAGAGCCAGGTCCAGACACGGGGTGAGGATCAACTTCAAGCCCAAAGAGAAGTTCACGCATCAAACGCACAACAGAAGCGTCGGCCATGGAACAGCTGCAGGTAAGACGTGATGGAGGCTTTACACATGGCTGGCCTCACACAGACCATAAATGCACCACTGGAGAGCAACATTCTGCTCTTGTGTCCAGCTGCTGCGCGTCTCTCTGCTGTGCCTGCTGGCGCTCCACCGGGGTGTGGCCACGCCGCTGGGCTCGGAGTGCGTGGAGGAGTCCGTCTGTGCCTACAGCCTGCAGGACTGCTACAGCCAGCTGGTCAACCTGCCCAGCAGCATCAACGAGCGGAGCGTTGCGTCCTGGAGCTACGTGTGAGTACAGAGGAGCTACGTGTGAGTACAGAGGAGCTACGTGTGAGTACAAAGGAGCTACGTGTGAGTACAGAGGAGCTACGTGTGAGTACAGAGAGGAGCTACGTGTGAGTACAGAGGAGCTACGTGTGAGTACAGAGAGGAGCTACGTGTGAGTACAGAGGAGCTACGTGTGAGTACAGAGAGGAGCTACGTGTGAGTACAGAGGAGCTACGTGTGAGTACAGAGGAGCTACGTGTGAGTACAGAGGAGCTACGTGTGAGTACAGAGAGGAGCTACGTGTGAGTACAGAGGAGCTACGTGTGAGTACAGAGAGGAGCTACGTGTGAGTACAGAGGAGCTACGTGTGAGTACAGAGGAGCTACGTGTGAGTACAGAGGAGCTACGTGTGAGTACAGAGAGGAGCTACGTGTGAGTACAGAGAGGAGCTACGTGTGAGTACAGAGGAGCTACGTGTGAGTACAGAGAGGAGCTACGTGTGAGTACAGAGGAGCTACGTGTGAGTACAGAGGAGCTACGTGTGAGTACAGAGGAGCTACGTGTGAGTACAGAGAGGAGCTACGTGTGAGTACAGAGGAGCTACGTGTGAGTACAGAGAGGAGCTACGTGTGAGTACAGAGGAGCTACGTGTGAGTACAGAGAGGAGCTACGTGTGAGTACAGAGGAGCTACGTGTGAGTACAGAGGAGCTACGTGTGAGTACAGAGAGGAGCTACGTGTGAGTACAGAGGAGCTACGTGTGAGTACAGAGGAGCTACGTGTGAGTACAGAGGAGCTACGTGTGAGTACAGAGAGAAGCTACGTGTGAGTACAGAGAGGAGCTACGTGTGAGTACAGAGGAGCTACGTGTGAGTAAGAGGAGCTACGTGTGAGTACAGAGGAGCTACGTGTGAGTACAGAGAGAAGCTACGTGTGAGTACAGAGAGGAGCTACGTGTGAGTACAGAGGAGCTACGTGTGAGTACAGAGGAGCTACGTGTGAGTACAGAGAGGAGCTACGTGTGAGTACAGAGGAGCTATGTGTGAGTACAGAGGAGCTACGTGTGAGTACAGAGGAGCTATGTGTGAGTACAGAGGAGCTACGTGTGAGTACAGAGAGGAGCTACGTGTGAGTACAGAGAGGAGCTACGTGTGAGTACAGAGAGGAGCTACGTGTGAGTACAGAGAGGAGCTACGTGTGAGTACAGAGAGGAGCTACGTGTGAGTACAGAGGAGCTACGTGTGAGTACAGAGAGGAGCTACGTGTGAGTACAGAGGAGCTACGTGTGAGTACAGAGGAGCTACGTGTGAGTACAGAGGAGCTACGTGTGAGTACAGAGAGGAGCTACGTGTGAGTACAGAGGAGCTACGTGTGAGTACAGAGGAGCTACGTGTGAGTACAGAGGAGCTACGTGTGAGTACAGAGGAGCTACGTGTGAGTACAGAGGAACTACGTGTGAGTACAGAGAGGAGCTACGGGACTTCCTGCTTCATGGGTCTGCAGAGTTTAGACTGTCAGAGCGAGTTTCAAGTGTAAAAAAAAATAAAAAAGACTACACTCAGAGACTTTTACTTCCTTTTCAGTACTTAAGTTGCATTAATGTCTATTCTGATACAAAACTTACACAAATGCATTGAGTCTGACTTCCTTCAATTAGAAGTTGGACCCATTTCCTGTCTCGTTTTTGTTAATTGAAGTTTTCAAAAGTATCCAAGTATCAATTCCTTTTCAATACGAAATATTTTAAAGATTACAATATCTTTTTGATAAGAATTGGACGGGAACAAAAAACACCCTCAGAGGCAGATCGGGTCGTTTCTCAAGCGAGAAACGACCCGATCGACTCGCCTGCATTAAGCATGCAGTCGACCAGAAGGTCGATTTGCTGCGGCGACGCCTGACGGGACGAGCCGGAAGAAGAAGAAGAAGAAGAAGAAGAAGAAGCATAATATCTAGAGGCTGACCAGTTTAAGAATCAACTTCGGCTGCCGTAGGGAAAATATTTATTTACTTTCACTTAAATGCCAAAAAATGAGACACTTAAGAAGCAGGAAGCGATGACATCACTGAATCAACAGGATTCGACTTGAGTTGTCATTTCAATCAATTAGCCAGTTAATAATCCCCTAATGATTGGATGAATAAATAATCTGCCCAACTGTTTCCACTTCCTGTTTCACATTTTGGATTAAATGTAATGATCACCAAAACCTTAAATGATCTTAAAAGTGAGTTGCAATTCAAGTTGACTTCCTTCTACATCCATTAATAACAGTGTCACACCTTATCTGCAAACCCAATGAATATATATATATATATATACACTTAATGTGGACAGCCCCGCCCCCCGACCATCGGACACAGCCAGCTCTCATGTTGTGGCGGCGGCCAATAACAGAACACGCTCATCTTTGTCCAACGTTTGAGACAACGCCGTCTCTGATGACGTCTCTCACGTCTCCCGTCTCACCAGGGAGAACATCAACTTGAATCGGGTGCCACAGGTCATTCATGAAGCCAGCTGCAGCCACTCCTGCAGGGGACTGGACAATGGTTTTGGTCTGGAGACCATTCCTGTGTCTCTCCGGATGCCCGTCCTAAAGAGAAACCCCAGCTGCTTCCCCACGGGCAGCTACTCTCTGGAATACGAACTCATCAACATCGCCTGCATTTGTGCTTTCTCCAGGCTGCAATGAGCACGTCAACCGACGCCCATCCAGGAAGCGCATGAGCCTCGCGTTTTCTGAACCACAGTTAGTATAATAATGCGTTCAAGTACACTTTGAAAATTTGAACCAATGCATTCCTGTCAACGTTTACATTTATCAATGCAAACACAAACCTCAGAGCTAGAATTCATCTTAGAGCTAGACGCAAAACCATTTAACCGCACTGTGTATTCCATCGATGGCCAAGCAAGCAAATGAAAACAGAATCATTCAATAAACACATATTTATGGGTTTAATTCCCATCCGTGTGGGGTTTGTGTGTTCTCCCCGTGTCTCCAAAAATGTGTATTAAAGGTGAGCTGATTGCTCCTAAACCGTCCGTAGGTGCGAGTGGTTGTCTGTCCATGTGTGACCCCGCGATGCGCTGGCGACGTGCCCGGGGTGTGCACCCCGCCTCTCGCCCATAGTCGCCCATATTGATGAGAACACGTCAAAGCAGCTGGCGGGTCGACATCCGTCCGCCGCTCTGTCGCGGTTCACTTTCCGTAGATTCTCGTGCCGAGCGTACGTATTAATTTACCGTGGATGTTCCGCGGGATTCTGAGGTTTGTATAAATGTTTACACTTCCATTATTTTCTTGGTAAAATAAGCATTCCTAGCCTAAGAAGTAAAACAGTAAGAAGATAGTCCAAACAAATTAAAGCACGTATTACAACTCATATACAGTACTGCAACATATATAATACAGTAGCAGTACTGTACATAGTGAATGAGATGTGTTCAGGAAACACCCGTAGGTGCGTTCCAGCGCCTCCCCTCGTCGCGCCTCGCTCATCCAGTTAGCGTCAGCGTGCGAGTCGTCCGCGTTGCGTCTACTTTGCGCTTGTGTTTTTTGTGAACGTTTTGAAACATACGCTACTGTTAGTGTATTAGAATACAAAAGTGTGTGTAGGCATGTGTTAAAGGGTAATACAGTAGAGGGTGGATTGATAACGGTGCAGGGAGGGTTCATAAAGGTACAAATACACGGAAAATAAATACGGTGTTGCTACTTTGTGGATTTTCACCTAACGTGGGGTCCTGGAAGTTTGTACAAGTAGCATTTTGTGCTGGGGGGGGGGGGCACCTAATATTCGTTGTACTGTATTGAGATATTTAAATTGTTATCGTCTAATTAATTTATTGGCTACAGCTGATAGATTCCAGATTTTGCAAATGAGCATAAAACCCAATGGAGATTGAACATTTGTCAGAATCTTAATTTAGCTTTAGACTGTAGGCCGGTGGTCCGTAAGGGAATAACTCTCCTGGTATATCATTCCCAAATGATTTAAATAATCCCCAAGGGTCGTAGAACTCAGAGTTTAAATAGCAACATTGTGCTCCCTAATATTATTATTAGAATGCTTTATGAACACGGCATGAATATAATCTGTACAGACCTTTAGAGAGGATTTTGGCGATGGACTGGGCCAAGGAGGGCTTCTCTGCCACCATCAAAACGGTTCTCATGTTGAACGAGCGCTTCCGGTTTCGGTTCTTCAGCAGGAAGTGGATCTGAAAGCGTCGCGTCGCTAATATCCGATCTACTCATCAATACATTAACGACTGTATTGTTAACAACGTTACATTCATACACAATTCTGAGAAAGTAAACCGCTCTGAAGCAGGAGAGCAGACATGACAGTCAACACACCATTCTCTTCCGGTGTCACGATGACGTACTTCCGGTAATCGTATGAGCCCAGATGCGGATTTGCTGTCGGAATTACCGGATGTTTTTCCCGGTAGATCGATGAAGCGCATCGCATCAAATTAACTGCAGTTGAAAATCAATTGGTTTGTGCTTGATGACAGAGCAAAGTATCATAATAGTATTTATACTGATAATGTGTTTGAAGATATAGTACTTTAATTGTAATACTACTGTGAGATAATCCTGCTGTTGTTAACAGGAGGATTATAAAAAAGGATTATCAGTTTCAGGATGCATTTTTAATTTATTTATTTATTGCAATGCCGAGATAAGAAGCTTCAGACGCTTCTATATGTTGTTGATATTATCTTTAGCAGTGTAGTCTTTATTAAACTGGCCTGTAGAGCGATCTCTGTTACCCTCGTCCATTTGATGTTGGGTATCAGACAGTATTATTTTATTCCATTGTACAGTCAGACTTCAGCAAATTGTGGGTCCGATATTAGCTGCATCAGTGACGGGTTGTTGGTTGGAGATAGACTAACAGGTGAGGTGAGACAGGAAGCTCCTCGGGATATGATGTTTGCAGATGACATTGTGATCTGCAGTGAGAGCAGGGAGCAGGTAGAGGAGAATCTAGAGAAGTGGAGGTCTGCTCTAGAAAAGAGAGGGATGAAGGTGAGCAGGAGTAAAACAGAGTACATGTGTGTACATGAGAAGGTCCCAGGGGGGACAGTGAAGCTACAAGGACTAGACGTAAAGAAGGGAGAGGACTTCTTGTTTCCGTTGAAAGTCCTTTATACATAAATCATCGACATCTAACAATACCAATAAAATAAAAATAAATTACTCCACAAATGTAAAATAACAATAAATTAAAAAGACACATAATATGTACAACGTAGGTGGACAAGAAGGGGGGGGGGGGGGGGGGGATTGATCCGGAGAGAGTCGTGATGACTATCTCCGTTTCTGTCCCCCTGAAAAGCAGCTGACGTCACATTGTGAACTAATAGGATTCAGACAGTAAAAAAAATAATTTGTGTGATTGTACCGCTCTCGTGCAGAAGAAGAGGGACCAGTCTAACCATCAAAATGAATTTAATCAGTGCTAATATTGGGAAATCAAAGCAAAATAAAGGTCCTAAAATAAAATAAAAGGCACTTTGGAGAACACTGGACCACAATGATAAAGTGTCCCAATGTCATGGCATCCGTTTCCACGAATAAATAAAGTTTATATTATGTAATTTGTGATCATTAGTGAGTACTGATTATAATAGTCACTGGCTAAAAGATGCATGTACTTTGTGTTAACTATACGACTGCAGATTGCTTCCTTTGCAGTACTGTATTTGGTGTTTAAAAATGTTGCTCCATCAGATATTCTTTCAGTACACAGCCATGCTGCAGACACGGACATTTATTGATGATCAATACACTGATAATATCAGAAGGATTGTAGATTTATTTTAATATCAGATATCATCATGTTGGGTTAGTGTTGGGTGAATGTTTACACTTAACGCTTTCTGATCAAACTCAAATGTATTCATGTTGAATTAAAATCCAGGTGTCAGTTTACAGTCTGATTACATCATAAAAAATATGAAAGTGTTAGCAACGTTTACGTTCAAGTAAAATACATCTTGTGTCCAACTAAAAAGATGTCATTTTAAACGCCTTCAGTTATAAACGGATAAATGAAATGAAACGTTGCCATTTAGTTTCATAAATGCGTGGAGGGGCTCTTTAGGCCAAAGTCATTTATTTATTTATTTTGTAAATTGGCTTATTTAACAGCGACAATGCATAATAAATGTTTCCTTAAATGAACCGCAGTCCAGCGGCCATTTTTCACCTGCAGTCCCCGGACACATTTCATTGGCTAACAGAGCACCTGAATGTTGTTCCGGCCATAGAAATATAATCTATCTAGTATCATTATTAGTCTCGGTTGATCACTTTACCAATAACTGATTCTTATCTATCCAACTACTTGGTATGATCATGTGTTGGACTTTGTTCAGATATTGCGCCAGTATCTCCCACTAGGTGGCAATAGAGGACATTAAAGAATAAAAAGTCATTCATGATTTCGTCCACTTCCACAGTCAAGGCAAAACCTTTGACTTTCAAGTCTACTTTTTTTTATGTAAACTACAAACTTTCAGAAAAAGACATTCCGGGTTGAAAAAATGTCCCAGGCCACAACGTGGTTCACTATTTACAGTCACAGCTGCAGGGAGCCGTCCACTGAGGGGAGGAGATGGAGCTGTGTGTGAGGCAGAGGGGGTGGGGAGCCAAGTCTTTTGGAGTGGTGATGGGATGTTGACCCCTAGGCAGATGGCTTGTGAAGAGATGTGTGTGTGTGTGTGTGTGTGTGTGTGTGTGTGTGTGTGTGTGTGGCTTTATTCATCCCCTCCTCCAAACTTCAAAGTTGGCAATCAATTAAATGCATCCTCACCCTACCGCCTGCCCTCGCCCCCTCCTTGTGGCCCCCTGAGCAGATGCAGGCCTGTGGTCATGACTCTGTTGGGATGTTTTGGAAAGTGGGGGGGGGGGGGTCTTAAGCTGTTCTTTAGTGGTAGTAGGTACCGAGTGGCCTCATGGTCTCCACCCAGACAATGTGAGTTAATTATATGCGTGGTTACGCTGGACTACGACGTTTGGGTAAGCCTCTAGGACAGGGGTGTCAAACAGAGGGCCAAATAAAAAAAATTGCTACAAGCCGAGGGCCGGACTGATCGAATGCTCATTGATTTTTCTTTAAATGACCACATATAGTCAAGCTGCTCTTTTAGATTGATGGACAACTGGTCTATTCGCTCGGCAACGGTGTTTGTGCTCAGGCTCACGTTTAAAAAGAGTTGCTTTATTTCTGAGCAAACAAGCATACAGTTTTTGATGAAATCCCCCCTCTGTAAATGGCCGGGCTGATTTAGCGATCTAAAACTGGTCTTGACAACAGCCTGGCTTTGTGATTTGGCTTTTTTGAACAGAGCCTGTCAAGATTTGAGGCTTACTGCGGGCTGCGGGCCGGTTCCAATAATAAATCAATATCATCCCAGGCGCCGTAGAAAACCTTCTCGCGGGCCTTGACTTTGACATATGTGCTCTAGGAGGCACAAGCAATAACGTGGCACTGATTCTGACCCTCTGCTAATCTATCATTGCTCTGGGAATGTCTGGTCTCTGTCCGATCCGATTCATTCAAGATACATCTGTTACAACCTCCGATGCGATACATTTCCACGATGCCTCCGCCCTGCTCCACGCCCCTTCACACAATCCACGGTGAAAGCTGTGGAAAATGGAAATATACACTTTTATTAAAGCTATATATCGCGATTAACGATACAGTAAACTGAAATCCGGTGTACTCTGAAATGAATCGATCTGTCACTGCCCCGCCGATGCACTCGCGTCGCACATGTGCATAATCGTGTATCGATACAAAACCTTTTTCTCCCACATCCCCAGTGGGCAGGTAGGTAGGAGGATTATAAGTACTCTATGTCGAGGGAAATTCGGTATGACCTATTGCTCTTAAAGTTCAACATACACTCATATACTCATACATATATGAGATACACAACATATAAATACACTAAAAAATCCTGTAGTACGGCTGAGAGCTCTCAACACCTGGCTGAGGAATCCCCCGGTACCCATCCATCTTTAGTATTGATTGCAAATGAAGTACTATGAACATTTTCTGCTCTGGAACATTAGAATGCATCTTTATTAGCCCTTATTTCTGCTCGGGAATATTAGAATGCATCTTTATTAGCCCTTATTTCTGCTCTGGAATATTAGAATGCATCTTTATTGGCCCTTATTTCTGCTCTGGAATATTAGAATGCATCTTTATTAGCCTTTATTTCTGCTCTGGAATATTAGAATGCATCTTTATTGGCCCTTATTTCTGCTCTGGAATATTAGAATGCATCTTTATTAGCCCTTATTTCTGCTCTGGAATATTAGAATGCATCTTTATTAGCCTTTATTTCTGCTCTGGAATATTAGAATGCATCTTTATTGGCCCTTATTTCTCCTCTCGTACTTTTCCTGACATTTTCTTGTCGTCCACGTGACGGAGCTGCTCAGATGAAACTGGCACTGAATGTATGTAACCTGCACCGCTCCTCCTCTCTATGCCATCAAGATGACTGTGGAAGGTGTTGCCATGGCAACACGCTCCCACCCCCTTTTTTTTTCTCCCTTATGCTGGATTCATCTGGAATGGTGCTAAGATAGAAAGCTGAGATCCAGAGCAGGCAAGCATTGATTTCAACACACGCACACACACACACACACACACTCACACACACACACGCACACGCACACACTAAAAATACATTTACCCAGCATGCAGAGCAAATGTGCTCACACAAGTCAATCAAAGGGAATTGATGCAGGGACACCGGCTGAACAGCGGACCTGTTCCACACTGCAGCGTTAATTCTGAATGAATTGTGATTGACGATAGAAAACACATTGATGATTAAATATCTGTGAGCTAATTGAGGTTTATCAAACAGTAAAAGTACCAATCCATTATCGGTACCGGTATGTGTTTAGTATCTATCACATCTTTCTGTGCCACGACGGAAACGCTCACATTCCGCAGGTAAAGTCAGACTCAGACTCAAAGCAGAAGCCCAGCTGGAACTATTCAGCAACGCAAAACAGATCATAACGTTTAGCATTTGTTTACAAAGAATTTTAAATGATGTTTCATTATTAATCAATAATAAATGATTGACCAAACAAATGTGTTCTCACCGTTTTATAAGACATCTACTTAAAAAGGTGTACAATGTTAATTAATAAATTGTATTGAGCTGTTTTGATTTCTTTCTTTTTTTATCTACATTCACTTGAATTTCTATGAAAAGTTAAGCAACATTAGAACTAAATAATATTCTTTATTTTGGGTGGGGGGATTAATGACTTGATTGGTTTAATTATCAAATGGAATCTCAAACTATTCAAAAGAAATCATCTTATTATACATTTATACATTTATCCATGTCTTTCCTGCATGATGGACTGAATAATAGAGTCTCGTCTCTAGTCCATCACAGCTGGCTGCGGGCCAGAGGTGGGGCACACCCCGGATGAGTCGCCAGCTCAATGAAGTTGGAAACTGAAAACAACAGAAAACACAAACGAAATAAATTTAACTACACTGGAAAAACAAACCTGTTACTAATTCATGTATGTTCTTGTGTTGTGTAATTATTTATCTGCAGCGTTTCAGTTCAAACTGCGTAATATTAATATGAATATGACCTTGAGATGTCTTCTCTCCACCACGAAGGTCGTTGGTCTATCGCCAGGATTATTACTAATATTTTATGAACCAAATTTCACATCATGTTGTGGCGTGGCTGCGCTGTGGCAAAGTTCTGTGGAACTGGAGCGGGAATGTTTCAGCCTTTTCTTCAACATTTCCCCTGTGACAGAGAGCTCGCTGCTCGGAGGATTGGTGATGATGATGATGATGATGATGATGATGATGTACCTTATCACCCAGCACCCCTCTGAGCCCAGCTCTCCTAATGGCTGCTTTCCAGTTTCTCTTCCTCCTCCTCCTTCTCCTCCTCCTCCCAACCTGGGATTCCAGGGTTGTTTGAACAGAGCTCCGCCTCCGTTGCCACAGACAACCTGTGACCTTATGGTGAACGAGGTGTGCAGGCCTTATGGCTGAACGTTCTGAGCTGGAGAATCACAGGAAGCTTGACAGAAACACGCTTCAACCTGTTCAGGAGGATTCATTTCGGGTACGGCTCAAAATGGCGTGCGGTCGACGCGGTCCAACATGCGTTTGCTCTCGTATATCTCGTGAAGCCACGTTGCTCCGTGCAGTGGTGCAGTGGGTAGTGCATTTAGTCAAGTCGACTATTTAAAAGCGGAACGCAGTCAGAGGGAAGTGTGACGGAGATTATGTCGACACCTCAAATAAATATCTTTCATTTTTGTGCAGATCCATATAAAGGAATTATCCCCCCCGCCCCACACACACACACACACACACACACACACACTCTCTCTCTTTTACAATGCAGTTACATTGTAAGTGTTTTGTTTTTTTAATGTTCCATTACAACATTAAACTATATAAGATACGGAAAATTACCAACAAGCAACAAAGTTAAAAAATGACTAACGATAAAAACACAAATCAGGTTTGTTTGTTTTTGGTGAAGGATAAAGCGCCTGTCGTTTAAAATGTACCATTTAAAACATCGAAAGCAGGATCTTTACATGAAATTACTTTTTCATTTTTACATGAATCTCCTTCCACTGGTGTCTGTAATGAGATCAGAACAAACAACAACAGGCCATGAAGCCATTCTTTCACCGTGCTACGATCAGTGTTTAAATTATATATGTACTTTTTATTGAATTTTATTTTGTTCCTTGCATTCATTCGTGATTTTAACAATAACAATAGTTATAATTTAGAATGTGATTGAATCGACACCGCTGTAGCTCTTTAGGCTTCCGTGGATGTTTTTCTAAGAGGTGTCGTGTTACACAATCACAATCATTCCTGTGATAAAATAGAAATTAATTTAAAGACTATGGCTGCTAAATAATGATCACAAGCAGAGGAATATTGATCCATAATGGTGCCTGGTTCACGGACCTCGGTCGTTTATGAGGTTAGCTGAGCCATTAATGACTCCAGATCAACTTTACAGAAATGTGCTCACCTTATTGATGAACAGATTTAAAACAGAGAATTAAACTGTAATCTGATCCTGCTTGGCCTGCGTTGGGCCCACAGAGAGGGTTGCTGCAATACAAGAAATAATTAACAGAAGCATGTTCATTATTCGGTATTTATTTATTATAAAGGCATAAAGAACACGTCGTCAGAAGTGAATCAAAAATAAAAGAAGTATTTTGTTTTTTCATAAATTCAAATTAATAGAAAGTTATCTAAACTAAATGATCGGACCGAGCCTCTTGGCGTTTGGAAATTCGTTAAAAATAATTCAATCGGACATATTGACCCCCCCTGCGGAGGCGCTGCGGGGAGGATTTCTTCACCGTTTCTGGATCCATTCACGGCGCTAATCCCGTCGGGTCCATTAGTTTGGCCTGTCTGCGGCTCCGTGACGCGCCGGCTGATCCGAACCCGTTCGGCTCCTTCCGCCGTGTGTGGTCCGGCGGCGGGTCGGTTTAACCCTTTCAGCCTCCCGGCGGCGGGTTGGTTTAACCCTTTCAGCCTCCCGGCGGCGGGTCGGTAGATGTTTGTCATTCAGGCGGAATCGATCAATTCACACCAACAAGCAAAGGACCGGAGTTTCCTTTAAATAATCCACGCGGAGCTGGAGAATAGCGGCGGTGGTTCGGCCGATAACTCCGCAGGGAAATATAGTCCCTTGGCGCTTTTGGCCATTTCGTAATGTTGCTATGGTAACAGCCCATACATCAGTAATTGAGCGCAATAGATCCACTAACAAATTCTTCTCTGCAGTTTTATCGGAATTAATTTAGCCTAAATTAATAAATAAATCACCAAACTTGAGTTTAAATTAAATCTATTTCTTTCATTTCCAGTTTATTTTCTACTTCCTTTATTTATATGACTGGGCGACACACAAACTGTGGTCGGAAATCACTCCGCTGCGCTGGAGGCGGAAACGGGTTCAAAGGGCTCGGAAAACGGGGATTTCCCATCATTCTAACGTCACGTGAATGCAGCACGGCGCTCCAGCGTGAGGCTCCGCCCTATGGAATGCAAGAATGCCGAACCCCGCCCCTCTGCGGGAGCGCCATTCAGAAACACCGACACGCGCGCGAGGAGGACTGACGTCACGGAATTATCGAGTTATTGAATGCATAGATTGTGTGACAGATTATAAAGGTCCAAACCAATAGATGATCGATAACAACATATTACACCATATTCTAAAATAAATTAATCTGAATACATGAGTTCATTTTATTATTAACACCGACTACTATTTAATATTAATATTTATAGGATTTAGAGCGGCTGCTGAATATTTACTCTGTACTGTGTATTACATGATTTTTCATTCCTTTCTGAATTGCTGTCTAAACTCAGAGTGATATAAATATGGAATCATCTGTTTGATCTAACGAAGCTCTTCGTCTGGTTAGCGATGAAGAAGAGATTGATTCTTACTGCCGCTCCCTTTTGGTATCTGTAATGGTGTTGTTTCCTCAAAATCACAGCAGGAACATTAAAACGGTCACATTACCTACTACCTACCTATAGTATTTATAGATAGATAGATAGATAGATAGATAGATAGATAGATAGATAGATAGATGATAGATAGATAGATAGATAGATAGATAGATGGATGGATAGATAGATAGATAGATAGATAGATAGATCTTATAAATGTTCCTCAGAGGCATGGCACCGTCAGAAACGAGTCACATCACATGGAATTATTCAAACATACTAAAATATATGAAAGAAATTTTGAACAAATATTAATTTAAGTATTTAATGTTGTACTTGAAAAAAATCAAATAAATGCTCACTTTTACTTCCTGCTTCACAAACTCACAATCCTCACAATCAGGCATGGCACCATGCTGCCTCTCCAGTCGCTAAGCAACCCCCCCACCCCCCCCCCATCCCGACATCTGGCTCCTATGTGGCTGCTGACCCCTGGAGGTCACAGGTCACATGACCAGGGAGGGGCAGGCGGTGGGGGTGTTAGTAAGTAGTATTCTACTCAGTGGCGGTAGTTCCAGGAAGCAGGAGTAGCTCCTGCAACGAGAAGGTCCTGTGGGTGAGTAGTTTTACTCACTACTGAATACTTACTGTAATACAAGTACACATAAAGACAATATTACTGCTATAGGCATGTAGTTCCATCTCGACTACTGCATGTACTAATACTGTTACAAATTACAATTACTACTGTTATCACTATTTATACCAACGCTTAGCGCTACTGCAATTACTACTTATTTGTACTGCTCCTTTAATACTCACAGTAAGTAGGAAGTGGGAGCGTTAGCTTTAACGACAGCCGATACCATAGCAACGTAGTACAGCTGTGATACTAACCCAGTATAAATAGTAGTAAAAAGTCGCTGAAGAATCAAATAAATAATGGTGACAGTAGGGCTTGAAGTAGGAGTATACATTGTGGATATTTCATTATCCTTTTATTAGAGGGATTTCGTGGCCCTGACACTAAAACTTGTGTTTTAATTTACTTCTCAGAGATGATGATTAGAAACTCTCTCTGCACATTTCCCTTATGAGATCCAATCATTCTCATTGGATGATTGGATCGATGACCTCATTGTGATGTCACTGCCAGGGTACAGCAAAGATATTACATTACATGATGACCTGACAGAATAAGATGCATCTCATTACTGCAGTAATAATACATTCTGCATTGGTGTATTAGTCGATAAAATCCAGTTAAAAATGTATATTTAATCGTATTAATAGGGGCTGCTCTGCATAACGAGTACTTCATGTCTTTAACGATACATTTTTCTTTTGTTCAGACAAAATAGTGTTTTTTAGATGTTTTTCCGAATATTTTTGTCTGAACAAAAGAAAAATGTATAGTTAAAGATAAGAAGACAAAATGAAAATTATTGATCTACTTTATGTCTTAATACATAAAAATCTTCAGCTTCATGGGGAATTATTGAATGATTGTTTATTCTCGTGAGAGTGAGGAAACCCTGAAAGAGATGCGAACCCTTCACAACATGAAAGTGGGACCTGATCTGACGTTTCCGTACGCCGCTCTCGATTTATCACGTTTTAAATAAGCATGAATTCTGCTCAGATGGTTTCTTGTCTCATGTCGTTTAAATACGATTCGGTGAGATACTCATTTATACAGTATTGAGTAGTTAATGTACTGCTTTCATTTTCTACTGCATTTCAGATGAAATCTTGTACTCTGGACTCTTTGAGGCACAAGGTCTGTCATTTTTAGATTCCCCATGAAGATGAAGGGGTGGACAAAAATATGAAACAGATTTTCATCCAAATCAGTTTGTTGCAAAGAAGATTTCATTAAATTCTGGAGAGGATCCAGACAAAAAAAATGGATCAGGATTTTTTTCCATCTTCTTTCATCTTCAGAAAAGAAGTTTTCGCACGTTTTTGTTTGTCTGTTTGTTTGCTTGTGTTGCCAGGAGCACATTTTCTGTATTCATTCAGCATGTGCCAAAAATGGAACTGTTAAATTTCGGGGTGGATCCAAGTAATATTTTTTACTGGATGAGTAACGGGTATCCAGTAGGAGTACTGAATGAGTAACGGGTATCCAGTAGTATGCAGCCATCTCGGCTAAATATGGGCATACCACTTCCTGCGGCCGGCCCCACATCCGCCGCTCGGCACCGCCACTTTACGCACGGGCGCGCAGCACCACACGCATGAGCGGAGGCGCGCGTGAACGCGCATTCCACCCATAGCATGTAAAGCACGTCATGGCAGACAGGTTTATTCTGAAAACTCGGGGGCAAAGTAAAGAAAGTGAAGGAGAGCGGCGGGTTCACGGGGGGGGGGGGGGGGTCGTGGGATCTCGTGCACGGAGTTCCACAGTCGGGCGTGTTCAGCGCGCGCCACCGCGGAGACGCTTCTCTTGTTCACACCTTTCAGGATTTGCTTCTTGTGTGAGTTCGGGTGAAGATGCTTGATGTGGGACAGTGGAGACATCGTCCCCTCTGTCCCACGGCCTGCTGGGGGCGTGGAGACATCGTCCCGTGCTGAGGGCGTGGAGACATCGTCCCCTCTGTCCCGCCGCCTGCTGAGGGCGTGGAGACATTGTCCCCTCTGTCCCACGGCCTGCTGAGGGCGTGGAGACATTGTCCCCTCTGTCCCACCGCCTGCTGCAGGGCGTGGAGACATCGTCCCCTCGGTTGGGGGCGTGGACATTATTTCGGCTCCATTGGTCAGGAATTCCAGATTTCAGAGGCCGCTGCGCTCCTCCCACAGCGCTAACCGCAGCACCTCTTGTCTTTAACCTTAAAACAGGATATTCTGAATCCTGCATTTCGGAGGCTCGGTGTGGGCGTGGTGTCAGGTTACACCTGTGGGTACGTCGGTGGCGGGTCCAGCATGGGCCGGGCGGGTCCGTCGTGGACCGGGCGGGACCGGCGTGGACCGGGTGGGACCGGGCGGGTCCGGCGTGGACCGGGCGGCTCGTCTTTCGTGTCTCTCGCCTGCAGGTGAGACAGACTCTCTGGTTTCTCTTCTTCCTTCACCTGAAGCGTTTTTCTCGCTGCAGCTGCTCCAACGCGGGTTTCGAGAAATTTGTGAATGGAAGAACGGCTTTGTGTTCATTGTTAAAATTAAACTCTACCATGACGTCACCTCCGGAAGCGGCCAATCCCGACGTCTGGGAGAAAACATTTTCACCAATGAGGACAGAGACAAGCGCAGAAACGCACCAATGGCGGTTCGGGAAGCAAACGAGGCGTTTGTCTCGGCAGGAGCTGAATGTCAACGAGTCAAAGATGGAGTCCGGAGCGCGGAGGCCGTGAGGTGGCCAGCGGAACCGGAGCCGGGAGGCCGGGAGGCGGCCAGCGGAACCGGATCGCGTTCTTCCAACCGAGGCGCGGTTACGCGTCGCGTCCCGTTAGCGCGGCTGGACCGGACGGACGCGTGGGAGCTTCCCACCCGCCGGACCGGGCACCTTGGCTCCGTTGTGCTTCCTGTGCGCGCTGATCCGGACCGGACCGGCCTCCGTCAGGTACCAGAACCTCCGCCCGCTGCTGCGGGTCTGATTGGCCGCGGAGAGGTTCCGCGAGCTCCTGTTTCTGAAAATGTGTGTGTGTGCGCGCGCGCGTGTGTACGTGTGTGTGAGAGAGGTGGAAGCCGAGCGCATGCTCGTGCGCGTGTGGCCACGCGTTGATAAAGGGATTGATTGACAGGTTCGGCCCAGTGGGTCCAAGAAACACACGAATGAGTTTTAAATGATACTTTAATACATCAATGATGTATTTATTACCAACAGACAGCTGATCAGGGAGCGTGTCATTATTATTATCGTTATTATCATTATTATTATCAATATTATTATTATTATCATTATTATCAATATTATTATTATTGTTGTTATTATCGTTATTATTATCGTTATTATCAGTATTATTATTATCAATATTATTATTATCGTCATTATTATTGTTGTTATTATTGTAATTATAATTATATTATTATTGTTGTTATTATTGTAATTATCATTATTATTTTCATTATTATTTTTATTGTGATTATTATTGTTTTTATTATTATTTTCTGGGTAAACTTCCGGTTGAATTAAATCCTGTATTTGTCGCTGGCGTCAGCAGGACGCGGGATCTGCGTGCATTGCGGTGTGGAGGAATGTGCTGATGTAAAGTCCAACAGGAACACGTGGAGGAAGCCATCACAGCCATCCCATAATGATGTTTCCATCACAGCCATCCCATAATGATGTTGCCATCACAGCCATCCCATAATGATGTTTCCATCACAGCCATCCCATAATGATGTTTCGATGCGGGTTTCTGGGCTCTTTGCCCTGAAACGTTTCCTTCCTGTTTCCGGCGAGGCCGCATGAAGCTCAGTTTCATTTGCGTGAAGCTGTTTCTGTCACGGTGAAGCGTGCCCCCCCCCCCCAGATTACAGGCTTTCCTGCTAATGTATTTTACGCCGTATAAACTATATTGTGTTGCAAACCTATTAAGCCTGTTAGGCGGCTTCACGGCTGCTGCTTGGCTGTTAATGGTGGGTTGGGGGGGGGATCCTGCGTGGTGGTTCCGGTCCGGTCCTGTCCGCTCCGCTCCGCGTCTCTGAAGCAGCTTTGTCATCCGAAGCCCTTTTCCTGTTGGACTACTGTGAAATCAGATGAGCAGTGCAATATTAAAAGGGCATTGGCTGACGACCCCCCCCCCCCCCCCCCCCCACACACACGCACACACACACACGCACACACCACACACACACACCATGCCTCCCTCCCGTCCCCGTCAGCCACGCACGGGCTGCCCCGGCGTGACGTCACGCAGAGGTCAGCTGCTCTGACATGTTGCACTACTGTACCATCCGCTCAAGCAGTGCAACAGTATTGTCATAGCGTCGGGCCTCGGCCCCCCCCCCGTTACAGCGCCGGTCACGTGACGGGGGGGCTCCATAGGCTTACAGCCGAGGGGCCATCTTCAGCGGCTGCGCTTTGCTTTCCTGTAAATTAACGCAATACGAGGTGGAAATCCTGTCACCAACACCTCTGTTATAGAGGGGGGGGGGGGGGGGGGGGGGGGGCATTTCAGAGACAGTCCAAAGGAAACGTTCTGTCATTGGGGCTCCTCTGATAAAACAATCAAACCTGCTGGAACCTCCCTTCAGGAGCCCCCAGTTCTTAGGATGGGGTTCCATGGAAGGGGGGGGGGGGGCGCAGACCACGTGACCGATGACGTCACTCGCTTTGAGGTCAACTTTCTCAACTTTCCACCCGATGTCCTAAACCGTGTGTTTGTGTTACAGCACGTGGTGAAACCGGTTCCGGGTCGCCGTGGTCCTGCAGGCGGGCCTTTCCATGCCCCCCCCCACACACACACACTATCCTTTTTATTTAAATCCTAATCCCATATTAGAGACTTAAACGGTTGGCGGCCGCTGGCAATTATCTGTTTATAGCAGTAAATAATCATTGATTGCTACTGATCAGAAAACACGAATAAAGACGGTTAAGATACAAATTAAACAGTAAATAAAAAAAACATTTAATGTGTGAAAAATACAATTACAATATTTTATTTCTAAAATGCTCTCTTTATTTGATAGAAACGTTTTCTTGGGATTGTTGTGCGGAGAATGTGTGTGTAGAATAGAATAGAATAGAAAGCCTTTATTGTCTTGGCATAGTGGCTATGCAAAGAGATTAGGGGCGCTGCTCCGTCCGGTGCGTAGTACAACATACAGTTCAATAATATCAGAAAATGCAGGTAAATGTAACAGAAAATTCACGGAATAAAAAAAAGACATATTTAAAGTGAGCAGTGCATGCAGTGCGATTGGCCAGTACTTTGCATGAGGAAGTAGAGTACATTAGTTATTGCACATTGCAGCTTGAAGTCACGGTGTGGGTGGGAAACGTGGGGTAAGTTTCCTCTTTGGGGCAGGTCGTAGGGGGGATGGGGCTCCCTGCGAGGAATGTGGAGGGCAGGGCCGCAATGAGGGGGGGGTCATCATTCACGGTTTTTCCCTTTCTGTGTGTGTGTGTGTGTTTAGGGGTGCTTTAGTGGGGGCGACATGTCGGGTAACAACGTCTTTTTTCTGCCGATCGAACTGCATCCACCCGATCATGATGCAAAACGGGGCCGCTGATCTGGGCTTTGTTGTTGTTGTCCTGATCTGGGCTTTGTTGTTGTTATTGTCCTGATCTGAGCTTTGTTGTTATTGTCCTGATCTGAGCTTTGTTGTCGTTGTCCTGATCTGGGCTTTGTTGTCGTTGTCCTGATCTGGGCTTTGTTGTTGTTGTCCTGATCTGAGCTTTGTTGTTATTGTCCTGATCTGGGCTTTGTTGTTGTTATTGTCCTGATCTGAGCTTTGTTGTTATTGTCCTGATCTGAGCTTTGTTGTCGTTGTCCTGATCTGGGCTTTGTTGTCGTTGTCCTGATCTGGGCTTTGTTGTCGTTGTCCTGATCTGGGCTTTGTTGTTGTTGTTGTCCTGCTGGCTCCTTTGATGTCGTTTGTTTTATCTGATACTTCCGATTCAATGACATTTCCATGATAATAAATGGCAGAATGATGAAGCTAACTTTGACGCGAGGCGTGGGACTCTAAGTCCAACTCGAGCGAGGGTGAAGCGGCCGTCTCTGTGGCTTCCACGCTGGAAGAGCCCCCCTGCTGTTCCTGCAGCCACTGCGTTAAGTAGAACGTCAAAATGCTGCAGGACGGATGAATTTGGACTCGCGGCGTGTAAAAACGAGTCTTTCTCCTCACGCTGGCAGGCAAATACCAGAGCAGTCCGGGTCTATATGAAGAGTAGCTGGTGGGAGGGGCCAGAGCGGCCATGTCTCCACAGTGGAACACCTAGAGCGCCGTGAGACGCAGCATCCTCCAGCGCTTTGTCTGCGTCGCCGGAACGTTTCGTTGATCATGTCATTTCATGAACGGGCTACTAATCAAGTATTTTAAGCATCAATGTAGTTTATAAAAAAATGGAAGCAGCTAAAGCAAAATAAATAAATAGTGCTGCATCTTAGGAGCTGGGCTGACGTCCTTTAGTTGTATTTCCTACATTTATTATTCATTTATGGCAGGGGCGTCAAACTCAAATACATGTGGGCCAGAATTTAAAATGAGTCAAAGCCACGGGCCAACGTTGAATAAATGAACCTTTAATATGGACCCAAACAAGTTTTGCTTTAACATTGAGTCTGGAACAAGCAACGCTTTTGTAATTTAATCATGAAGACATGCAAAATCGAATTACAAATAAAAAAATGGCATTTTAAATAGAAATTGTAGTTTTTTTTTATCTGAGGTAAATATGAAAATAAACTTTTCCACAGGCTAATAAATGCGAAAATAAAATAACAATGAATGAAGCAACCATTCAAGCCTTGGAGTAGCAAGAAAAGGTGCATAAAGAAAGCGTTAATTACTGCTCAGTCTGCAACACACTGATCTAATCTGATGAGCCCAAGCCAGATACCTGCATCCTGGGTGGAGCTTAACATTTGTGCCGGGGGGGCAAACATTTTATTTAACTGACTTGAGTTCAGTAACGTCACGGCACGCATCGTAATGTCCCGTGTCACATGACTGCTCAATTATGAATTTATCATGAAAACAAACCAAACAGAATTTAGATTTGTTTATTGCTGTAATTCCATGTGTTATATAATATGTGTTAATATATACAGTGGCATTGCTAGGGTCTCTTGGGACTGCAAGAAAGAGATCCCTGGGGCCCCCACCCAACCCGTTCACGCCGCAAAAATTAGTTTTTTGCACATTAAAATGCACAATAAATAGGTAGACAATGTATAAGGCCACATCAAAAGAATAAAGTTGCCACAATATATATAAAACAACAGTGTACATAAATAACGTCAAATAAAATAAATGGCATTATGGGATTTGTAGTTTTAGCGGTGAATGTGCTGTTCTGTACCGGCGGGCCAGCTCTAATATTAATTTTATATTGCCTCGCGGGCCAAATATAATTACACTGTGGAGCTCAGATTCAGGCTCCGCCTCCCTGAAGTCATCACTCTTTCTTTTCGATGACGGCGACATGTCGAACTCGTTAGAATCTAAGATCCAAACATTCCTTCTGGAGTAAATACACAAGTTGATCCGTTAGAACTTCTGACGTTGAGGGTTCCGCTCACGTCACGGCCCGAGCTGGAGGTCTTCGCTGGGTTTCCGTGGGACGTAAACGGCTGTCCGTGTGGGATGAGGAAAGTCGAGTGGCGTGAACGAACCCACAACCGGATCAGATGAGAACCGACAAAAGGCTGCTCTGTGTCGGGAAAAGGAAAAGTCACGCTGGGAGGAAGCGGCTGAAGCAGCTGAAGCTCAGCGACGGCCTGGTGGGAAACGTTGCTGAATTCATGTTGTGTTCTGCGTATTTCATCTTCAGAGATCTGCATCAGGCATTGGTGGGTAAAATGGTTTATAAATGTGTAATTACATTGCTAGTTTAAATGCTTTAAATGTGTCGCCATGCTTGGTGGCGTTTTCTCATTGTATTTATCGGTCGGAATCGAATGAATATATTTTTTAACAAGATGATTATAGATGCATCTTAAATGGGACTCCAGTGATTTTCATTACGAGACGCTAAGAGTCATTTTGTGTGACTAAGAAGCCGATCAAACAAGCGTCTTTAGGTCTCAAAGGACGACGACGGGGAACCGATCTCATCTGTTTTGTTTAAATGAGGGTCCGAATCCGAGCTCAACCTGCGGCGGCTACAGAATGAGCCACGGCTCCAGCTAAATGGGGACATGGTGAGACTAATGTCCCTTTCAAGATTTGTTACTGCACAGAAAATCAAGCGGAAATCCCCCCCCAGGATTGAACTGAAACTGAAAAGTAGATCAGTGATTAGATGATACAAAACCTTGACTTTAATCCTAATCCTTCTTGTTTGTGGTTGTTCTTTAATGCCCCACCAATAATCTGTAAAACCCAGCATCTAATATATTTATTATATCAATTATATAAATATTATACATGTATTATGTTATTTATTTCCTGTCATAAATATCAATTTAAAGCCGGATGAAATGTTCAGTGACCAAAACCCATTCTGGCGTTATTGTTGCTCTATTAGTCGATTTGTTAAGTGAAACTTGTTTCGTATTTTTGATCGCCGCTGATCTTCACCTCTGCAGCTCAAAGCGTTCAACGCCGCGGCGTCTGTAAAGTCCAAAACGCAGCCTGGGAAAGATCGAATGGTGACTCGGCTCGTCTGAAAGAAGCTGATCTAGTTTCTGTTTAACTAATTTAGTTTAATAATAAAAAAAAGGGGGGAGGGGCTTTCACGAGTTTATTACTAATTTGTTCCCCAGATCAGTTGGCCTTTTTTTTTTTTTTCAAGTGATAAAAAGTGAATCCCAATCAGAGTGAAATGACATATTTGTTGTTTACGTTCTTTAACCCCTTAGGGTGCGTTCACACTGCCGCTGAACCCGAGTCCTCTTGGCGCAGTGTGAACGCACCCTTAGTGGAGAGAAGTCCCGAGTGGGCAGGTCCTCCTCCTCCTCCTCCTCGGAGGACGAAGGGATCATCCTGTCGTCTGTCCACCCGTCTCCTCGGCCTGAGAGCAGATCTCTCTGTCGGTGTCGCCTTACAGACGAGACCCTATCAATGTTGCCTCTGCTTTCACTGGAGTTAACACAGTAGTGCAATATTGCTTATAGGGTCTCGGCTGCGAGGCTTGGTCTTCCTCCTCTTCCTCTCTGGGGCGATGGAGCGCGCCGGGGCCAGGTTTGTTGCTGCTCTTTAGTTATCTCAATGATTGGTGCAGCTTGTTCTGAAGTATAAAGTACATGAATGTAATGGTTTGAGAGTCGCACTGATTGTGATGATGGAACGGAGTCCGTTACGTAGAACCCGAGGTTCTGTTTCCGCTCTCGCTCCGGTGCCGAGCGATAAAGATCTTCACCGTCAGACACGCCGGGCGCTTCTCAGAGGGACTACTTCTTTAGAGTGAAACTCCAATGCAGGGGCGTAGTACGATGTCCTGCAGCCTGATCACGGGCGCGCGCTCTGCTTTTGTTTTTATGCTGCTTTAATCCATCATCTCCATTTGGTTTAATCCTGCAGGAGAAGCAGGTGAACAGAACCGGGCCCTCGGCAGCAGGTAAAGTCCGGTCACCGGTTCCCTTTGACTTTGAGACCGGGAGCCGCTGTAGATATTCTACGGTTTGTCTGACGTCACCGACTCGGCGCCGTTACGAACCGACACGGACATTCCTCTCAAAACGGGGATTGATGCGCCTCTCCTGTTTCCTGTGTCTCCTCCTCCTCCTCCTCCTCCTCCTCCTCCTCCTCCGCAGCTCGGCCTGAATGGAACCTCGCTGTCGCTGCACAACAACCTGTATTTGTTGCTTTCCTGCCTCTTCATCCTCACTGATGTGTGTCGGGGTGAGGGAACCGGGTTCTCCGGGTCATCGCCTGGGCCGAGGCCACGCCCCCTGCTTGACACTCTTTCCCTGTTGCACTACTGTGGGAGCTGCAGCAAGCAGTGCAATAATGAAAGGGCATCGGTCAGCTGGGCCCCCCCCCCCCCTCGGCCACCGCGACCCAGAGGGGTGCCACGCCGTCGCTGAAATAAAGCCTCCATTAAATGAAGAAGTGGTGTGTGTGTGTGTGTTTTATTCTGAGCCTGGTCGTCATGGTGATGGAATATGAGGGTGAGAACATCAAAGCTCCGTTATGTCTGAGGTTTAGATGATGGGGGCGACGGCATGCTTGCATTCCTTCCCCGGGTCGATCAGTCATTCCTTATAAGGGACCGTTAACATTAGCCACTAGGGGGCGATGCACTGTTTCAGGTTCTTGCACGAAAGCTCATTTCACCGACGGGCAATTTAGAATCTCTAATTCACCTACAATGAATGGAGGGGGGGGGGACCCACGCAGACGCAGGCAGATGGAAATGAGTTTGTGTCTGATGGAGTGGAATTAGAGTTCGTATCTTCAATTGTTGCACGTTATTTTCAGCTTAAATAAAAATCAAGTTGTACGACTGACTTTTATTTTGAAAGACAAAATGGGCAGAACTATCATCCTCTCACCCGGGGCAATAGAACAACGGTTTCCTCCTCAGAGGTGGGGGGCCTCTGCCCCTGCCTGCCGGGACCTCCCTCTGCACCCCCACCCCCACCACAGAGGCCCCCGTTAAAAGGTCAGCAGCAGAAAAAAGGAAAAAAGAGGGAAAACGTCCTTCAGAAGAGGAGAGACAAAAAACAGAAAGCGTGCCTCACGTCTCAACACGTCATCAGTGGTGCCCCCCCCCAGTTTAATAGAACAGGCTTCCTCCCACCACCAAAAACATGCAAATTAGGTGAACTGTTTTTACCTCCACCAAAGAGGTTCTGCAACATAACTCAAACGATTACAGACAGATCCTGATTAAATCTTCTGGAACAGATGATTTCATTTTGGTGATGATCCAGAAGAGATCCTGGATTCTGGATCACTTTGAAAGTTTTGTTAATGGAACTTCAAAATTTGCCCACTACCGAATTTCATCCGGTGTGGATTTTAGAGAAGGACACGGTGCTCCAGATCCCCGCAGGACGTCGGTCGGTTTCTCAGAATCCCAACGTAAATGATGAACCTCCCCGCGACACCGACTTTCTTTCTATAATAATGTGTCTCCACCTGCTGGACGAAAGAAGTACTGGAGCAGAGCCTGCTTTACCCTCTATCCCAGCGGTCCCCAACCTTTTTCCTGCTACGGACCGGTTTCATGCCGTGAGATTTTTTCGCGGACCGGCGGGAGGGGGGTATACCGGTAATTAAATTTAAAAAGAGGAGTATAATCTTACCAATAAACTTTATATTATGCACTTGCAATAACAATTAAATAAATAATTAATAGTTACACAATATCTACTCACCATAAATTGTGGTCCCAATAATTACTTCTGTCCTTCATGGTTTTTTGTTTCATAAATTCCACATTGTCTTTTAATCCACATTCCTGTCTTTTAATCCAGGGTTCTTGTTTTTTAATCCGGGTTCTGGTCTCAATGTGCCGAAGCAGTTTTGAACCCTTCATTGCTGGTTAACGGAGCAAATCAGCTGTTAAAACCCGAGTTTTAAGTCTTAGTCCTGGTTTCTCTTCTTGGAGGTCGTCGGCGCCTCTTCTTCCTCCTCAGTAAGACTTTTTTCCTTAGCAAAGAAGCTCTCCAAATACTTTTTTAATTAATTTTTGCGAGTTCACGGATGTTTTTTTTCCAGCAACGTATCAAGACGCGATTGTTACGTTGGAGAAAATCCGGAGTTTTTCGAAATAAAACACCTTTTAGACGCCAATAATCGATACAACGGAAATTGTATACATTAGTTGTTCGTTCTTTGCGGCCCGGTAACAAATGCCTCACGGACCGGTACCGGGCCGCGGCCCGGTGGTTGGGGACCCCTGCTCTATCCGACTTGGTAGGAAGAGGCAGGGGACACCCACGAAGGGCACGGCACCAGGTAAACACAACCGAGAGAGTTCACCACAGACGGTCTTCTCGAGCCAGTTTATTTAAAACCTTTACGACAAACGAGAGCTCTTAAATCCCAGTAGCATCACGGAGGAAGCGATTTCCTGCAAAGCAACAGCACTCGACACAATCTCACTCATTTCTGTAAGAACAGCAAACATTTGTGTTTGACGGATTCTTTCTGATGGGGAACCGTAAACCGTCGCCAGGGAATGACGGAAAACTTCACTTTCAGTAACATAGAAACTTGGCGTGTATTTCTTAGTTCAATCGTGTACTTTGGACCTTGTCTTAGCTGCAGTGTCCTCTTGGTGCATTCATGTGACGTCAGAAAAATCAGGGAATTCCGTCCGACTGGGGAAATCCCAATCGGAACAATGTAGTTAAAACTGTCACCCTGGTGGTGTAGTGGTTAGCGCTGTTGCCTCACATCAAAAAAGTACCGGGTTCGAATCCTATATCTGTGCGCTTGAAATGTGCTAGCCAGTAGTTTGTGTCGATGCAGAGCTCTAGAGGCCCCCCCGATAAGAAGCCGGTCCGACTCAAGCGTCGCTTTGTAGTTCAAAGCTCATCGAACAGGTCGGTTCAATACGGAGCAACGAAGGAGCAGCTCCCTGCAGCACCGCGCTGCGCCCACATTAAAACCAAACGCACCCCCTCAGGGGAACAGCTGCCCAACGCTGGTCATCGGACGAGCCGTCGTTTATTGTTTCCTCTGAATGAGGTTCTTAACGGGGGGGGGGGGCAACAGAATAAATAGACTACATAGAAACCGTACAGAGTACGACTAACCCCCCCCCCATCTTACACCGACACCGAGTACAGCTCCCCCCATCTCATAACACCCCGAGTTCTTCATTAGTGCACAGGTGAGTCATTAACCAGTGACTCATGCCGTTTGGTCCACCCCCCCCCCCCCCCCAGTGAAGCTCAGAGCTCGTCGTGGCGCAGCGGCTCCTGGCTGGGCCGGATGAACACGCCCTCCATGGAGCGCCACCAGTTGTGCTGGTTGGCGGCGAGCATGCCGTGCACCTCCCGCTGGCCGCGGATGGGATTGCCGTACTGCTCGCCCGTAACGGTCAGGAACACGTCGGTGCCCACGTGTCTGAAGCGCACCGAGTCGTCCCGCTCCCAGTGCGAGCCGTCACACTGCACCGCCCACAGGTCCAGGTTGTCTCCCTCGCCATGCTCGCCAAACGCACTGACCTCCTGCAGACGAAACGGACGCATGCTGTTAACAAGCCTCGAGTCTGTGTGTGTGTGTGACCTCTGACCTGGTGATTGGACAGCGGCGAGCTGAAGTGGTGTGTGTGAGTGTGTGTGACCTCTGACCTGGTGATTGGACAGCGGCGAGCTGAAGTGGTGTGTGTGTGTGTGTGCGTGACCTCTGACCTGGGGATTGGACAGCGGCGAGCTGAAGTGGTGTGTGTGTGTGCGTGACCTCTGACCTGGTGATTGGACAGCGGCGAGCTGAAGTGGTGTGTGTGTGTGCGTGACCTCTGACCTGGTGATTGGACAGCGGCGAGCTGAAGTGGTGTGTGTGTGTGCGTGACCTCTGACCTGGTGATTGGACAGCGGCGAGCTGAAGTGGTGTGTGTGTGTGCGTGACCTCTGACCTGGTGATTGGACAGCGGCGAGCTGAAGTGGTGTGTGTGTGTGTGTGCGTGACCTCTGACCTGGTGATTGGACAGCGGCGAGCTGAAGTGGTGTGTGTGTGTGTGTGTGTGCGTGACCTCTGACCTGGTGATTGGACAGCGGCGAGCTGAAGTGGTGTGTGTGGAGGTTCCTGCCCGTCTTCATGTGCGTGATCCGGACGGCCTGCCCACACCTGATGGCGAGTCCTCGCTGACACGGACGGTCCGACCGCCCACGAATCTGCCAGTAGCTGTTAGCGTCATCGGCCGTCTCCACCCCAGTCACAGACTGCTGCCCACTGCCTGCACACGCACACACACACACACAGTTACACACACAGTTACATTAGCTTCAGATGTGTCCTGACACAGCCATGCAGGGTGTGTGTGTGTGTGTGTGTGGGGGGGGGGGGGGGGGCTTTTCTATCTTATAAGAAGCATTTGTTTTAGTTTAGCGTGGATGCTATTGTCTAATTATCAGTGTTGTTATTTTGTTTGTATTGTTGCGTTTATTAGGGATTAGCTCAAATTAAACAGAGTTGTAAAGGATTGTAGTAGTACCGGTACTCGTGTGAAACTGTGTAGTTGTAGTACTGAAAGGAAGTAACAGAGGATGCAGTAAAGTGGAGCAAATGAGGATCTTTGCACATGTATTATAAAGATTACACAGTGGGGGGGGTTGTTATTTTTAAGGTACTGTTTTCCCTTCAAGTCAGCGATGCCAGTTCCAAGTTGACAGAGTGCAGTCATCGGACACACGGACTGGACGCGTCCGACGCCCGACTCAGAATGCTAAACCGTAGGATCAACAGGCCGGTGAAAAAGTGAATAAATAATCCTTTCATCGTTGTGTTGGCATGAAAGAGTTCCAGGACGATCCAGTCGATCATTTTCTAACCTTGGAGCAGAATATATATATATATATATATTTACTTTGAAACATTTTACCGGTCGTTCCGTTACACTTTTACAGATTGTTTTGTAAAATAAAATACTCATAACCCACAACGTGTGTGAAAACAAACGACCGGTACATCCTGCTTTGTGTAGGGAGAACGCAACACCAGAATACAACGCCAAAATACAACGACAGACGTTGTTATTTAATATACAGACGATCAGACATAAATGGCATTAAATAAACAACCACACACACACACACACACACACACACACACTTAAAGAAGGAGTACCAGGCTGTTCCCCCGAGTACCACAGTACCTTCTACACTGGAGACCTGCTTGATCAATAAATACATGTCCAAACCAGCTGATTGATATTTGCTGGTATTTAAACGGGATTCGACCCGCTGCTCTCTGAAGCAGGATCAGGGTCTGTCCCACCGAGCCCACCTGAGGGCTGGCTGGGTGCTCTACGTTACGTTACTCTCTGGCGTTACCGGTGGCGTTACCTGAGCCGTACTTGACGTCGTGGGAGTGCAGGCGGACGTTGTGTCTGGTGTTGAGCAGCTTGACCAGAGAGCCGCAGGTCACGTGGTTGAGCTCCGACTCCTTCCCGTCGCATTTCGACCACAGCAGCAGGAAGAGCAGCCATTTTAGGAGCGCGCGAGCAGCCTTGAGGAGCTCCATCGTTGTCTCGGTGCTTCCGACCCGCAGAGAGAGAGGAAGCGTGCAGCCGCGCTCACCGGTCAGCCAATCACAGCTTGACAAGTCCCAACACGCGGAAGTAAGTGTCGATAGATGATTGGTCAATGGATGACGCACGCATGGGCATGGCCACGGAAGCCGGAAGCAATCGAACAACAATCGAACACGTTGCATTGTGGTGATTCTCGGGTGATGGGGACATTAGAATCAGAATCATACCAACGGGGCGCACCACGGAGGGGGGGGGGGGGACCCCATGATATCCATGCCTATGGCATGCACGGCGAAGATACTGGTCACTTTTTTAATTGCCGTAACAGATTGTAATTACACGTCCGCTACAGTAGGGGGCAGTGGCGCGTTTTCGCCTACATGTCTCCATCAATGCAGCGTGCCATTGAGTCTCACTATTAGAGCGCGCAGGGAGCATTAGCTTCCCTGACGTCATTACGCACGGTGATGCAATGAAATTAAACAGGCTCTGCATAGTACAAAAATCAAGTCAAGTTCAATGCAGAGGTTCACAGCCGATAAGAGATTGATCAAAAAAGGATCACGGATGAATACGTGAGAGTCAAGTGTAAGGTTCGTAGTGACGATGTAAGCAGTTCAACGAGGTATTGATGTGGTGGTTCTTGTGGAAGTGGACGACCTACAGAAAATAATATATCATACAGCAATCACATGTTGGATACCTTGTATTTAGTGCACTAACCTTTATTGAACCTCTGAACCTCCTGCTTCAACAGAACTTCCCTGAAGTTCTCAGCGCACCGAACTCCACCGATGGTGCCACATGCAGTTGGAGCAGAATGCTTGTCTGCTTCAACAGGATGATGATGATGAAGACACGGAGTCTGCTGGCATGGGAGGTCTACAGAGGTAGACGCTATACATACTAACATAAAACATGGCAGCCAATGAGAGTCCTCCTCTTATTCGCATGTTTTTAGATTCTTGTGTGGAGGTTGGAGTTTGACAAGTAGAATGAAAGAATGAACAAGCTGCACGTTCTTCTCCTTTTTAACAGAGTGTGTCTGGTCATTGCCAGGAGGAGGGTCCGCCAGCCTCTGCAGCACGGATGAACACAGTAAATACACCAGGTCAATGCTGCAGGGAGATTTCAGTCGTCCTCATGCTTAGATACCAGCGAAGGACCCAAAAAGAAACGGTGGACCTGGAGCGACAGATCGGGAAGGCAGACCTGGAAATAGAAATGCTGCAGCATAACTTCCAGGTTGGTGCATGGCACCGGTGAAATGTGTTGATTAATGCAGCAAATACTGACTGTTGTATTTGTCAGAAATACAGAAGTGAAATATGAATGCTTTGTCTTGATTTGGTAGTGGGTAGGGGGCTAGAAAGTGGGTAGGGGGTTAGAAAGTGGGTAGGGGGCTAGAAAGTGAGTAGGGGGCTAGAAAGTGGGTAGGGGGCTAAGACACTACAAGATCAAGAGTGTTAAAAAGCAGTGCAGAGAATTTGCTCTGAAGTCAAACGAAAATGGTACCGCTCTATGAAATAGTAACCTGGTAACCATAATATATGGATTATATCTCCCCACGCAAGCCTGCGGGTGAATTCTGCTTCCATAGCTCCATGTTTTCAGAGAAACGGACAGCCCATGTCAAAAAGCGTCAGTCAACGCTGCACATTTTTATATTAATGAAAAAAACATAGTATACATTGAGTATAAACTCTACAATATATTTGCATATATGCAAATATATTAAAAAAGACACCGTCCTCTTTTTTCATATACTTTAATACTAGATACTTTATTTGTGTGGCGAAGAAAAGAAGAAGAGCGAGAGCTCATTGACGTAACGAAGCACCGAATCATCCAACCCGGAAGTCGCGTTCAGGCTGGTCCGACTGGACAGGTGAGTTTCACGTGGTCCTGATCTGGGATCAGTTTTCCTGGTCTGCTAGCGCCTCCGCCGGCCTTTAGCTCTGGGAGGAGCCTGATCTGAGATCAGTGGGAGAACGAAGGGCGCGCGACAGGCAGGATGTCGCTGCTGCTCGAGAGAAACACGAAGGATTCTCCGCAGGTAGGTCGGAGCCAGAAAGCCGAGCCGTCGCGTCTATATCGAGCTTTCTGGGTTAAACATGTCGTCCTGTTTGTTAGCGTCTTCAGTATCAACGCAAAACTTTCATTTAGAGTATTTGTTTCAGTATTACTGGGTTACAGTAGAGGAGGCTTCATACAGGCACCTGTTCTCTACCTGTTCTGTTCTCTACCTGTTCTCTGTTCTCCGGTTTTCCTCCTGCTCTCTGTTCTCTACCTGTTCTATGTTCTCTGCCTGTTCTGTGTTCTCTACCTGTTCTCTGTTCTCTGCCTGTTCTATGTTCTCTACCTGTTCTCTATTCTCTACATGTTCTCTGTTCTCCGGTTCTCCTCCTGCTCTCTGTTCTCTACCTGTTCTATGTTCTCTGCCTGTTCTGTGTTCTCTACCTGTTCTCTGTTCTCTACCTGTTCTCCGGTTCTCCTCCTGCTCTCTGTTCTCTACCTGTTCTATGTTCTCTGCCTGTTCTATGTTCTCCTCCTGTTCTCTGTTCTCTACCTGTTGTTTACCGGTTCTCTGTTCTCTACCTGTTGTTTACCGGTTCTCTGTTCTCTACCTGTTGTTTACCGGTTCTCTGTTCTCTACCTGTTGTTTACCGGTTCTCTACCTGTTCTCTGCTTGTTCTACTGCGGTTTAAGATTTAGCGCCTCTGTATTTTTATTTCTTTTCCCCTGAACCTGTCTTAAAGGTAACTTTATTTCTGATTACCATAGAGGTACACTCTTTTGGGTGACTGCTGAAATGACGTTGTCTGGTCAGAAGGTCACAGGTTCAAATCCGTCTTGTGTTCTTTCTGTGAGGAGTTTGCGTGTTCTGCCCGTGTCTGCGTCAGTAGCGATATGATGTACGATGGAACCGGTACATCAGCTACGACCTGCATTGTAACATAAATAATAGAAACATTTGCTCAAAGTGCAGCAGCTAAGGCCCAAATGTTTTACCAGCACCCCCTTTCAAACAGCTGTAGGCCCATCATTGATCTTCTGCTTCAGTTCAGACTGTCTTGCTCCCTGCAGTGAACTCAGAGTCCAGGTCCGGATGTCTTCAGGTGCGGGTTCAGTCTCCAGGTTTGACCGGGTGCGGGAGATTCCACTCTATGACCAGGTCCCCGTGGGCTCCTTGATGCGGGAGCCAGATTTCCCGCCGCCGCCGGCATCCTTGAATGAGACGGTGCCGGCTGTAAGCTATGACCCCCTTCCCCCTCCACCTTTACCCGATCAGCCAGCTGTTGGGCCTGCATCCTTCCAACCCCCCAGCGATGACGAGCCAATGGACGAGGACCGTGATGCCATGGACATTAAGCCAGTGCATCGCTTCATCCCTGACTCTGTCAAAAATTTCTTCCGTGGCAATAGTGATAATCGAGGCAGCAACGGTTGGCCCACCGCCCCTAATGCACCACCTTTACCCGATTCTCACTCGCCTGCCCCCTCGTCCGAAAAGAGTGCCAAATGCCACACCACATCAGGAGTCCCCTGCTCACCTCCCAACTCTGCTCCTCCCTCTCCGTCCGTTCCGGGCTCGTACCGGGACCCTTATGTTGGCTCCGGAGGCAGTTACATCTCTGAGAAGGAGCGAGATCGACTGCTGCTCGGCGCCGAAGCCCTGGACTCCGCCTCCGCCGTGCCTACCAGTCTCTCAGCCCTGACCTACGAGGAGAGGGTGGAGGAGTACCACCAGCGCTACGCCTACTTGAAGTCATGGCCGGGCCTGCTGCGGATACTGGGCTGTGTGCAACTGCTGCTGGGAGCTGCCGTGTTCGCTTGTGTCTGTGCTTATGTTCACAAGGACAATGAGTGGTTCAATATGTATGGATACTCTCAGCCGCAGCTGTACGGTGGACTCGGTGGAGGTGCTAGTGCTTATGGATATGGGGGCGGCCAATACACAGGCCCTAAGACCGCTTTTGTCCTGGTGGTGGCTGGACTCGCTTGGATAGTGACTGTGATTCTGGTGGTTCTGGGGATGAGCATATACTACAGGGCCATCCTTCTGGACTCTTCCTGGTGGCCCCTCACAGAGTGTTCCATCAACCTGGTCTTGGCGGTGCTCTACCTGGCAGCAGGGATAGTCTATGTGAGAGACACCACCCGGGGGGGGCTATGCAGCCTACCGGTCTTCAACGCTGGAGTAAACATAGCATTCTGCCGCACTGAGGCTGGGCAGACAGCAGCCCTCATCTTCATCTTCATCACCATGGTGCTCTACTTCATCAGTGCCGGAGTGTGTCTGAAGCTGTGGAGGCACGAAGCATCCAGGTTGAGGAAGGAGGCGTTGGCACACGAGGTAACACACACGGCCATGTCGCTCATTCTGGAGACTCGCTGTAGCTAACGCTAACCCGAACTGTTAACGTACTCGCTATTTACAAAATGTACTTCACTTTACTGCATGTTTGATTTATTACAAACGCTGTAATAAATAAAACTTCAGAGCTGCGTTCGATTTAAAGAAAATATACAGATAACTGTGAAAGGTGTGAATAACGCAGTAACGACGCAGTAACGACGCAGTAAAGACGCAGTAACGACACGACCGGAGTGTTTGGCTTCAGTAAGGTTTCCCTGTTAGCCGTAACGGTTTCATGTACAGTTGGTTTTGTGCTCAGGTTTTATAAATAAAATCTCACATCCTGTTTTAGCATAATAAATAACATGTTAGCCATTTTCAGATGAAGTCCGTGTCCGAGCCGAGTGTTTTCCTATGCTAGAAAAAATGCTAAGCTAACATGCTTTAACCCTTTACCTCCGGATGGTTAGGGCGCACCCGGCTGTCCTTACGGCCGCAGCGCCAGCACCACCTGCTGGTCAGAGTTGGTCTCTTTGACCGGTGCATTATTACCGTAACACCGGGCATAGACGGCAATAGCGCCGGCGCTACGGTCGTGGGAAGAGGGTTAAAACGGTGGAGAAATCTGTTTCCTCCAAGAACAACTTATCCAAAGGTCAAAGTTCTTGATGCGTCTCTTTAGGTTTCCTCACTCAGACTGTCCAGTTCTCCATTACTGAACGTTGCGCTGGCGGCTAATCTGTGGGATACTTGGATTTCTGGGCAGTGAACACAACTTTTCAATTTATCGTTCCTAAAGTTTTATGTGTTGGCCTGGCCAACGTTTTCGGAAATGTAAAAGTATATGTTTAGCGACAAGGAGTCACTGTGGGTACGTACATAACGTACAGTATAAATGGCCTAGATGTATGCAGGTATTTAAAAATATTAGGGACAAAGTGGTTAAACAGATAAAACCTTCGGTTTTAAATCCAAACCAAAGGCCGAATGTAGACCTCTGGCTGAAGCTCTTGTTGATCTCATCCCACCTCAATTGTCCGGTGAAGCGGTGCAGGGAGTCAGAAATATTAGGATCATCTACTCCATCAGACATTTAAAGGGTTCATTTAAAAAGCTGTTGGGTTTGTGTACGCGACCCACTTCTCATTAACTTTCTTTTTCTTCTTCCCGTCACAATAAACTAGATGAGAACGATCGGATCAACACTCCCCCTGTCTCTAGTAAGTATCACGCGTCTGCCGTCTGAGCAGATGTCGCCTGGCACGCCCCTAACGTGTAGCTCTCTGCTGTAGCTGGGGGGGGACTCCAACTCCTCCGGGCAGACTCCCCTCCCCACCATTCAGCCGGACATCATGGACTCCGTGAACAACCCTGCAGCCGCCTCGTTGATGAAGCTGGAGCCGGAGATCCTGCGCGGTCACATACCTGCTGGACACATCCCCAAGCCTGTTGTCATAGCCGACTACGTGGCGTTAGTATTACCTCCATGCTCACAAACAGGAAATACTTATAATACGTGGCGTTAGTATTACCTCCATGCTCACAAACAGGAAATACTTATAATACGTGGCGTTAGTATTACCTCCATGCTCACAAACAGGAAATACTTATAATACGTGGCGTTAGTATTACCTCCATGCTCACAAACAGGAAATACTTATAATACGTGGCGTTAGTATTACCTCCATGCTCACAAACAGGAAATACTTATAATACGTGGCGTTAGTATTACCTCCATGCTCACAAACAGGAAATCTTTATAATACGTGGCGTTAGTATTACCTCCATGCTCACAAGCAGGAAATATTTATAATACGTGGCGTTAGTACTACCTCCATGCTCACAAACAGGAAATATTTATTTTAAATGTTCATATTTGACAACAAATTCTGGTAGAAGGATTCCAGAAAACATTGTTA
Organism: Brachionichthys hirsutus; assembly: GCF_040956055.1. Classification (NCBI taxonomy): domain Eukaryota; kingdom Metazoa; phylum Chordata; class Actinopteri; order Lophiiformes; family Brachionichthyidae; genus Brachionichthys; species Brachionichthys hirsutus. The sequence goes on along the minus strand of NC_090900.1, from coordinate 14,573,782 downwards.
ATCCTGGGTAGAGTCCCGTGTTGTTCCATCACTTCAACAAAGTATGCGTTCTTGTATATTGAGTATTTTCAGGCCTGTCGTGTTGGTGACGGACATCCTGCTTGTCTGAAAACAGAGCGTCTCAGAATGATGAGGGGTTAGAAAAAGTCGATTATTTGATGCTCATCTGAACAAACACAACACAGAGTTGTCTTCTGACCTGTTCACACAGGAAGTATCCGAGCATCCTCTCAGACGAGGGGCGGGACCAGTACAAGGCCGTGTTCAACGACCAATACGCCGAGTACAAGGAGCTGCATTCTGAGGTTCAGGCCATGGCCAAGAAGTTTGAAGCAATGGACGAGATGATGCAGAACCTCCCATCCGGGTCGTCCAGCCAGATGGTATGAGCTGCACTCACACACACACACACACACACACACACACACACACACCGCACGTTGTCCAGTAATATGCATGTGCGCTGTTTCAGGAGAACGAGCGGATCAATGGCATTTTATTCGAGTACCGGAAGAAGAAATCTGTGAGTACACGCAGCCACCTCAGTTCCTGGTCTGGGTAAGGCCTTGGATAAATAGTTTTCTGTCTTTAAACCTTTGGTGATGAGAATCTATTAAAACTAGCACAAAATCAAACTTGGTCATTAGCGTGAAAAGGGTTGTATGAACCAATGAAGTAATTTATCCAAGTAAAATAAAAAACCAGACAGACTTGTCAAAGCACAATATACGATGTTATAATCCTTTCTGCCATATTTCAAGGTGTAAAAAAAACTGCTCGTCGGTAATAACACGAAACTCACAGCCACGAAAAAGGAACCGAGGTCGGCAGGCTGCAGTTAGAAACATCCAAAATCAAAATTACAGAGCCACAACTAGAAAACACATTTTCACATTCAAAACATGTGAAACCGGGCGGAGGACACGGAGCACAAGAGCGGCACAAAAATACGTGGTCACGAGTGACAAAAGCATAATCTGGTGTAGAACCAACCAGCTGAACGAAACCTACGTGGGTGATGGGGGGAGGAGTCTCTGGTGTGGCTGGGGGTTGTGGTTTTTGGGGACAGAGGTCAATACTGCATTGTATGACGCTGGTATGGCGTCTCAATCCTGCAACGTAAATGCCCTCGCATGCCAGCCATGACGCGCCTCTCTTAGGTTGGCGGCCCCCCGTCATAGAACAATCACGAAGAATCGACGTTACTTGATTACGTTTGGTTGAAGACGCTTCACCTCTCATCTTCAGTTCTAACTGACCAGTAGAGCGTCCAGATGCTTCTACAGAAAAACCTCGAGTTGAGATCGCTGCTGGGCCGAGCTCCGAACTCAATTCAGTTTTTCCCGTAACGGAATTTATTTTTTATCCGTTCTGGCGTCTAAAAACACCAAAATGAATGCTAATAATAATGGAGATTTTCTTTTTTTACTTGCTATATAGACACACACACACAGAATGATATAATAAATGCAGCCCAGTTCAGATAGCCACAGAGGATTCCCTGTGCTTCTCCATTGCTAGCCTCAACGCTAACATTGCGTCTGTGGTACTCTTCCTAAATATAAAGCCATACTGCTGCTCACAAATACTCACTTCTGTCCTTAGTCTAGCCTCAAACACCTTTTCCTGTAACTTCATCGTATGACTCATCAGCTTTATCCCTCTATAGTTTCTACAACTCTGTGTGTCTCCCTTCCTCTTAAAAATGGGTACCAGAACTTCTCCTCCGTTCCTCTGGCATCTTCGTCCTCTCTAGGATCAAACAATAAAAACTCTGCAGCTTCCTCTCCGAGACACTTCCACACCTGTGTCGTCCGGGCCAACCGCCTTCCCAGCCTTCATCCTCTTTATTGCCCTTTGAACTTCAACCCATTCCTGGTTTATCTATGATTAGAAATTGTAGATGATCAATATACTGTCCTTGATATATAAGAATTACATCACTAGGAAAACAATTCTGTGTGTTCAGGACCCAACATTCTTGGAAAAAAGGGAGAGGTGTGAGTACCTGAAGAACAAGCTCTCCCACATTAAACAGAAGATTCAAGAGTACAACAAAGCCACAGACTGAAGCGACCACAGACATGAACGCACCTGGAGTACATTATGGTCTGTCGCCGGAGAGGAGAGCATGCACAGGGATCAATACAGGTGAAAGGCTCATCTTTGTGTCATCAGGAAGAAGAGCAACTTTAAATAAACACAAATAGTTACACAAGAAATGAGGTCATACCTTTATGTACTGTGTGTGTGTGTGTGTGCGTGACAGACTAGCACATTTAATAAAATGGGTGAACATCTCTGATGCATTTGAAAGAAGGGACTGCACACACAGAAAAGAATAAACGTGCGCGTAGGACAAACATCAATCACAAATCGGTGAAAGGGAAATGAAGTTTTTAGAAATGGGTTATAAATGAGACGTTTTTAGAGCAGTTTGGATCTCGTTGATGAAGGAGTGCAGACGCCGTAGACGTAGCGCCTTAGACGTGGGCTGGGTGGTTCAATAGGAGAACGTTCAGCCCATCGGGGTCTTCCATGTGAGCGCGTTAGTCCGGAGGGGTTTAGTGGAACGGCCTCTATCACTGGCCAGATAGGAAACGCTTGTATATAATGTATAGGTTCCATTCACTCACTATAACGGCAGTGAACTTAACAGATGTGTGTCTTTGAATCCTAAACTCTATGTACCTTGTTTTTTTATTACTACTTTTGTACCACATGTGCTCCGTTCTCGTACCTCATACCAATAAAGCACCTTTTTATTCCTTTGCCTCTATTAAGCTTACATATTGTTTGTCTTCTTGCATTCACTTTAGAGAACTGACATAAACTTATGTCTTATTGATCCACGTCTGTCCCAGTGAGGTAGGAATTTACCGTAACAGCTATGTGGAGTTGTTTTTCCTCCGCTATAGGAGGTTGTATAAAATAAAGTTGCAGCCGGTGGTTATCCATTATCACAAACTAGTCCCGGTTCACAATTTGTTTTATTTTCTTAATGACATAACTTATATTACAATTTCCACTCTTGGATTAGTGAGCGCTATGTATGATTCAGATTAATGTCAATACCCAGTGAGGGAAAAGTATACATTTGGACTGCTACGCCAATCCACATTTAAAATATACATTTTCATCTAATTAATATAATTGTGGTTGAAATTTGATGGCTGTTAAAAATAATTGTGAAAGTAAGTAGAATAGTTACAACCACAACATAAAATGCCTAATTGGACTCTTATTAGCAGTAGTATCTCTAAACTGAAAGTGTCCCGGAGAGTATGTCCCACCTGTCTCACCCTTTGTGAATTCTGCAGGAAATACTACGCCAGGACCCAAAAACACTCCATTTCAGGGACGCTGAGTGTCGTTTGAACGTGGAGTGGCCCGCAGGCTCCACGTCTCTCCTTGTTATTGACTAACTCGTGAGATGGCTGCAGAATGCAGGTGGGAGGACAGGTTCGGGCGCTGGTGTCAGGTTTTAGCGCCCTGCAGGCATTCCTTCCTTGGTGTTACTCAGTATGCCACAGCTGTCCAGGTTAGATAAGATTTGAATAAATACAAAAAAGCAAAATAAAAAAATTATATGATTTTTTTTTTTAAACGAATCATGAGTTTGAGAATTTACAGGTTTGGAATATATTTATTTCTTAAACTTCTAACTTGTGATTTTTAAGTGAGTCACTGCAGTGAAAATGTTACCTGTAAAATCATTCAGAGTTAAAGCGACATTTTGTTATTTATTTATTTACACAAATAAATGTATCTTTGAAAATCTACCCGCAAATGTCCCGCAACGCGTCCCGACGACTTTCGGCGGACGCAGGGTGTGGAGTCACGGTGAGCTGTGCGCGTCCAGGGAGACAGGTTAGTCCTGTCTGACGTGATGAGGGACCCACGTGATGAGCGCACACCTGTGGGCGCGTCTCTTTGTGCTTCCTGGGCGGTGGACGCGGCCGCGCGCGCGGTGTTGTTTGTGCTCATCAGTGCGTCGTTCGTCCTCCGCGGCTCCAGCTGGATCATCATTCTCGGTAAGTCCGTCTCAACTAGAAACGGATTCACCGGAGCTGCTGAGCGCGTTCCGCTCCGGAGGTTTAGTTTAATTTATTTTATTCTTAATGTTTATTCACGCCATGTTTAAAGACGCGTTGAGCGTTCCTTTACGTCCGCTGTCTTTCAGATGAAGCTGAATGTTTTAAAGACTTTATATTGAAGATGTTGGTTTATATATAATTTAAAATGAATTTAGATTATTCTGTACCTCCGTGTTGAGGTTTCATCCACGCACAGAATGAACAACATGCATGCAGGATTGACCTCTGAACCCACGACCCCCAGCCACACCTGGTTCTCAGCATCTCACCTGAGGGGGGGGCAGCAGCCCTTCACCTCATGGATGCTGATGGCTCCGGGGATTCGTTAGTCTGGTTTCATGACATCGACGTCCTCCACCGTCTGTCCTTCTGGGTTCCTGTCCCGAGCACCAAACGTTCCCCATCACGTCTTCGTCTCCTCCATTTCCTTCTCCTCTTGTTTCTCAGAGTGAAGAACAACGATACGAAACATGACACCAAAGGAAAGAAAAAGATCTTCATGCAAACCAGAGTTCTGTTTCTGTGTTTTTTTTCCAGGTTGAGCTCCAGTCCCATTTTAGCATGGCGCACAAGAAGCGCAGTTCCCCGGCTCACCACTCGAGTGGCAGCAAACAGTAAGTAGAGCAGCGTTGAACCCCGACGCTGTCCCGCCGTCGTCTCCTGACCCGACGCTGTCCCGCCGCCGTCGTCTCCTGACCCACATCAGCAGCACTAACGCTGCGCCACCCTGACCGGCTCTCTCTTTCCTCCACTGTTGCAGCCACAGCAGCAGGAACAGGCACAGCGAGCTCATGTCCAACCCGGCGTTCTCCTACTACCCAGGAGATCAGATGCTCCACTTCTACACCTGGAAGTCCCCGCCGGGCGTGATGAAGATCATGTGCATCATCATCATCATCATGTGTGTGGCCGTGTTTGCCTGCGTGGCCTCCACGCTGGCTTGGGACTACGACGCGAGCCTGTTGGGCGGCGGCGCCGGATTCCTGCCGGGCTTCGGCGGCGGCGGAGGCCAGTTTCCCGTCTCCGGCGGCGGCATTGGCGGCGGCATTGGCGGGGGCAGTTTCGGCGGCGGTTTTGGAAGTGGAGGCATTGGTGGGAGCAGCAACTACGCTTACGGCGGGCAGCAAGTGGATCCCAAAACGGGCAAAGGCTTCATCATCGCGATCTCGGGCATCACCTTCATCGCCGTGCTCATCATATTCGTCTTGGTTATTTCACGGCAGAGTACGGCCCGCTCGGCAAAGTTCTACCTCGCAACCATCATCATCTGCGCCATCTTGGCGTTCCTGATGCTTATTGCGAGCATCGTGTACCTGGTCGCCGTGAACCCGACGGCTCAGTCCACGGGATCGGTGGTCTACAACCAGATCCGCCAGCTCTGTGCCCAGTACCAGAACCAGAACCAGGCCCAGGGCCTCTTCATCAACCAGTACCTGTACCATTACTGCGTGGTGGAGCCTCAAGAGGTGTGATGTGTTCTTTGTCTTCTATTGAACGAGTACAGTCGTCCCCCGTTTGCGTCCCGGGACCGCGGCGCAGCGACACCATATTTACTTTAGTATTTAACACGTATTTTCAACTTTGACCCCTCCTTGCCCTGTCATCGACCCCCCTCTGCTGTATTACCCTTTCCCACATGCCGACAAACACGTTTGTATTCTAATGTAGTACCAGCAGCGTATATTTCTAATGCTCTTAAACCCAATCAATGCTGCCTGTACTCTTAATTCTAAAGTACTCCTGCTGTACAGTAGTTCTACATGAAGTATACGGTTATCGCTCTTGACATTTCAATCAATCGAGCTTCTTTCTTAAACCGAAAAGTGCGAGACGCCATTCTCTTCCAGAATGACCCCGTCTGATCCGTGCTGAAATCCCGCTCTGGAACGAGTCGTTTCGAGTCGTCGCTCGCGTGTTCCTCAGTCGGTTTTTTATATGTTGCAGTACTGTATATGTGTTGTAATACATGTTTTTACTGATTTATTATTCTTAGGCTAGAAAATGCTTATTTTATCAATAAAATAATGGAAATAAAAACCAATAATTCCACGATTTAACGGCAAGAAAATCCGCAATGAACTGAATTTGCGGAAAATGAACCGCGATAAGGCGAGGAACGAATGTACAGCTAAAACCACAGTAATTTGTGTATCACAGATTATTCAGATTATAGTCAACAGTAATTATCCACTGGTGAATAAAAACCCCCAAAAAGGATATTTAGTTGCCCAAATCCAGTCCAAGCACAAACTATTCTCATTTAAAGCACAATATATAATGGATTTATGAATTAAAGATGTTCAAAGTGTTAGACCACGGTGAATTCATTATGTGACTATTTTGCCTGCTATTTTCCTTCCTTACACAAACGCTTAATGCCGAATGTTCCTGCAGGCCATAGCGATCGTCTTGGGCTTCCTGGTGATCGTGGGCCTCATCATCCTGCTGGTGTTCGCAGCCAGGACTCGATCCAGGATCAGGCGCTGGGGTGAGGACCGCGTCCTCTGGGAGGAGGTGAAGGTCGTCAGGGACGGTCTCCACAGCAACGGCGTTGGGGAGTGGGTGAGTGTGTGTGGGTGTGTGTGTGGGTGTGTCGGGAAGGGATTGTTTTATTTCCGGTTTCTGGGTGTGGCCTGTAAAACTTGCAGCGTGACGCGTTGCATTGTTAAGATGATGTGCTCTGACGTAGTGCATTTACGAAAGGGCATTAATGCAAATAAACGTTTCCCTACGTAGGATGGGTTGAGGTAGGAGAATAGGGGTATATGCGGTGTTGCCCTGGAAACCGTTTCCATGCCAGGGCATGCTTGGTGAACGTCCCTGGCTGTGCATTCAGACCTGTCGATTCAGTAGTTGCGCTGGCTCTGAAAGACTTCCTGTTATCGGCAGCGATGGTATCGGCCGTAGTCACGCTTCCAGGGAGAAGCTGAGGAACCGGTCGGTCCAGGTGAATAGCTCATATAACCTGCAGGCTGGCCAAATGTGGAGCATGACGGGTATGAGAGGGGAAACTGCCTGCAACCTGGAGCGAGAAGACTGTTCTAGTCTTTGTTATACGAGGTCGAGAACAAAGGTTGTCATAGTCGGACATGTTTATTTCGTCTGGCAACAAGAGGAAGGTGTTTACGCCTGTTTGTGTGACCTGCAAACCTTCGAGGCGGCCGGCACTCGCTGGCTTTCTGACCAGAAAACTACCCCAACAGGTTTGGGGTAGTTTGAGATCAAAGTTCAGACTTGCATCACAGTCGTGTATTTCCTGTCTGACTCTGGCTCTGTCTTCAGGTGAAAAATGTGTCTGGAGAGCCAGAGGTGATGCTGAACGACCCTAATCCTTATGTTGGGGGGCCCAGAGACTTTCTGGATCACAACACACCCGTTTACCTGCCAGGGTAAGTCCTGTCTCGGTCATTGTTTAACGACGTCTCCCAGTTTATCACAGGGACAGATAGGTGTATATATATATAACGTAGTTATACCTGCTCGAACGAAGCGGCACCGCGAAACTGTTGGCTAGCTTAGCAGCGGTGTTAGCATGGCGAGTAGACAAAGTTCCCGTCATTCTTTCCAACATAGATGGACGAGGGACTTCATTTCAGGAGGCGACGGGCGATAATCGGAGCAGTACATTTTATTTGTTGACGTGGCTGTTGACATCACTCGTACCATTTACAGAGACTCGGATATCAGCAGCTCTTTGGGGGGGCTGAAGGCCAAGATGAAGGACTATGACCCCGGGGTGGAGTCGGGAGATGACCTGGAGGAGGAGGACTTCAGCGTGTAAGTGAATGAGGGTTATGGGAACGATGCTAATCAGAAATGGGTTTGATCTGCAGCCGATGGAATGTGTTAAGATGAACGAGAAAAATACCGCCAAGCCGATCTTGATTGGAAAAACACCAATTATGATTTTATTTTTAGATTCAATCACAATAAAACGTACATTTGGATTCTCGTAGACATATTTTCAGTGGTTAATCATAACCTCCTCGGCGGCGGTAATGATATATTAAAATGCACGCATTTTAAACATTCCTGGACCCACATGTTGATCTGGATCAGCACCAGAAGTTTCTAGATTGTTCTTGGTGTCTTTATACACCAACCATGAGAAGTCAAAGTGAATCAGAGTTGATGTGCGTTTTTAAATGATTTTTTAATCCATAAATGGGTTTTAATTTTAAAATTTAATTATTTTGTTCCTGACCTCATTCTGGACCAGATCCAGAAGACATCTTTCACGATGGTTCATATCGGACCCCTTTATGACTGATTTTTGCTGAGTGAACTGCATATTTTACGAGATGTTTTTATTTTTTTTTATTTTTTTTTTATCCAGACTTTTTGAAAAAATCCAGACAGGTATCTGGATCACACTCAAAATTTAATGGGATCCAAGTTGGACCAACACCCATCTTCAGATTTAAAAAAATCCAGATCCATCCAGCAGTTTTTCCATAATCCTGCTAACACACAAACGCTGTTGAAAGCAGAACCTCCTCCTGGAGGTAATAATGAATGCCATTATATTTTTGTCTGCAGTATGTTTCCTTCGATTGTGGATGAGCAAGAACGTCTCAACTACAAACGGGAATTTGAGCGGGATCACCAGGAGTACAAGAGCCTGCAGGCCGACCTGGACAGCCTAAACCGGGACCTGGCAGACCTGGACCGAGCGCTGGACCGACACCCTGCTGGCAGCCCTCAGTTCCTGGTGAGTGTGCTTGTTTGTGAGGACGGCAAGTGTCCCCTTTGCAGAGCGTGTCTGAAACCAGCATGTTGTCCTTTCGTTGGGGTATATGGGTCCTTGGAGGAACCGTGTTTTAGTATTTAAGACATTCAGTCTGCGTGTAAATCTGGGGCGGGGCTTTCCTCACATTATTCATTGGCATCTCTTTTCTCTCAGGATGCCATGGATGAATACACCAAATTGAAGAATCTGAAGAAGGTGAGTGATGGACAGTGAGTTCTAACACTGCTTGTTCCAATAATCATTTTTTTAATGACTTTTTTTTTTAAACATAAATCATCATATTATCATCTACAGTCCCCAAACTACGAGATCAAAAAGAAGAGGTGTAAATATCTCCGGTCAAAACTGTCGCATATCAAGAAGATGATCAGCGACTACGACCGCAGACCATGACCTGTCGCCTTTGGACCTCCTGCCGGGGCAGAGACGCGTCTGCGATATCCCGCCTCACTGTATTTGGTCAATTCTTCAGCCTCCGAGTTTCATTTAGAACTATCGAGGTGTGGCAAATTTATTATACGTCTGCTGAAATTACAAAGTGTGAGCTGTGAAGTGTTTTCTAATCAAACAACTATCATAATTCTACAACGCGGGTGCTGCTGGTTTAGGAAGGCATCTGCTTGGCATCATGACTGTTGTCAAGGTTATTTTTAATCCTTTAAAAACTATGCAATATATTTTTAAGAATGTTTTTCTGTACTTTTTATGATTTGTATTTTAGTTGATTTTTTTAATGAGACTTTTTTTCTTAATGAATTGTCAGATTTTATTACAAACCTTTTCTTGAGGTGGATTTAAGAAAAGCCGAAATGTAATTGATTAACGATGGCTCGGATCCCTGTGATTGAACCTGTGACGTTCATCTGACTTAAACTGTCATGTATTTCTTTCATTATTATTATTGTCTTGTTATTTAAAAGCAAATGAACAACTTTTCCCCTCGTACGTTCCAATGATGGGAGAAATGATTCGGATTCATGAGCTGTGTATATTTTAGTGTTTAATAAGTAGACCTATATTTGTTATATAGTATACGTTTTAAAGCAGGCTTAATATTTCAATAAAAATGTCAGGATAGTAATGAGCTTGTCTTGTCACTGTTTGAAATCTCATCTTGACCTCGTTTGTTGATTTACAGGATAATAATCGTATTATTCTACATTAAAATAAATTAGGTTTCCTTCAGAAACCAGCTCCACTGTAAATGTTGCTGCCGGAGCGTCGATGATCGCTGAGCGCTCAGATCAAACCGAACCTAAGCAAGCGGACATCATCTAGGAAATCGTGTTTCTTGTCGGACCCTATCGAACGTTGCACCAGCGAACGCTGCGCTACACCGGTACGTATGTAAAGTGAATATTTAATTTACATATGGTAATATTTAAGTCACACTTCAAACGCATATAAACAGAATGTTGTCCTGCTTAACATCTGGTTTCTGTTTAAATAGTTAACAGCTGTTTACACCGGCTACTAGCAACACGGCTAACGTATCCGTGCTATTCTGGAGCAGCCTTCTGCTTCTTCTTCGTCTGCTTTCGGCTTGTCCCGTCAGGGGTTGCCACAGCAACTCACCCGTCACTTCAAACTGAAAGATTGTTTGAACTTACAATTTTGGCCAAGTTTTGTTTTTCCTGCCGCAACCCTTTGCTTTTATCCGGGGTTGCTGTGCTACGCTAGCTCCTGCTAAGCTAAGCGTGCTAGCTACGCTAGCTATGAGGCTGCAATGCTACTGGAATTGTTTAGCATGAGTAAGGATCGATCAGCGCTGAAACCAGACATATCTAGGATATTATAATGGGATGTTTTGACTCGTCGTGTCTTCTGATTTATTCAGTATCTCCGTTATCACCTCCTTGGACAATAAACAATAACGTGGAGCTGCTACTGCCCAGTTCATTGGCTGTCAGGTTCGTTGGAGCAGTGTCGCACGCAATGGATGAAGAACCAGAGAGGGCCAAGCGCTGGGAAGGGGGCTACGAAAGGACTTGGTAAGGCTGCAGCACAGCGTGAGATGCTCGTGGTTGACATTCGATAAGACGGGTTCTCCTCCAGGGAGGTTCTGAAGGAGGATGAATCCGGTTCCCTCAAAGCGACGGTGGAGGAGATCCTGTTCCAGTCCAAGAGCAGAAGGTGCGTGCATGAGAACGAGTGAATGAAAACGTTCGGTTCTTCTTCACGATGAGAGTTATTCTCATCTGTAGCATCTGTGTTGTCTCATTTAGCTCCTTGTTTATCTCGTAGGGTCAGAGAGAGTCCAGGACAAGTGCGGCTTGGGATGGTGAGTTCCCACTTCGGTGTCCTCCTACAGGACAGATGCTACGTTACGTAGCGCTAACTCCACGGCTAACCCTGACCAATAATACTTTGATACGTTTACAGACACTTCAGATTAAGTCATTAGCATAAGAAATGCAACTGTTTTTTTGGTCTCTTGTCTCACTGTTAATCCAAATGTCGTGAGACATCATGGTACTGAAGTGCCCTACAAACCGCTGACTTGTGGGGGGGGGGGGAGACCCTGAACCCTGAACCTGGAGACAGAGACCGGCCCCTTTGATACTAGGACAAAGAACAAAAACAGACTCAGTCTGTGGCTGCCCCCTGGAGGAGGGTCCCAGAAACCTGCCGTTCCCTGAAACCTGCCGGTCCCAGAAACCTGCCGTTCCCAGAATCCTGCCGGTCCCTGAAACCTGCCGTTCCCTGAATCCTGCCGGTCCCAGAATCCTGCCGTTCCCTGAATCCTGCCGGTCCCAGAATCCTGCCGGTCCCAGAATCCTGCCGTTCCCTGAATCCTGCCGTTCCCTGAATCCTGCCGTTCCCTGAATCCTGCCGGTCCCTGAAACCTGCCGTTCCCTGAAACCTGCCGGTCCCTGAAACCCTCCGGTCCCTGAAACCTGCCGTTCCCTGAATCCTGCCGGTCCCAGAATCCTGCCGTTCCCTGAATCCTGCCGGTCCCAGAATCCTGCCGGTCCCAGAATCCTGCCGGTCCCAGAATCCTGCCGGTCCCTGAAACCTGCCGGTCCCTGAATCCTGCCGTTCCCTGAATCCTGCCGGTCCCAGAATCCTGCCGGTCCCTGAAACCTGCCGTTCCCTGAAACCTGCCGGTCCCTGAAACCTGCCTGCTTTTGTTTTCTGCATACATTCTAATGTTCATTGGCGCGACAATGATGCACCATCAATGTGGTCCAGATTCTTTATGGAATCGGGTCTAGAAAGACTTTAAACTGGAGACTTAAGACGACCAACTCCACCTAACGGCACCATTAATCCACTCACTAGTAGCCTAGCATTAGGCTGCTTAATCCACTCACTAGTAGCCTAGCATTAGGCTGCTTAATCCACTCACTAGTAGCCTAGCATTAGGCTGCTTAATCCACTCAGTAGTAGCCTAGCATTATGCTGCTTAATCCACTCACTAGTAGCCTAGCATTATGCTGCTTAATCCACTCACTAGTAGCCTAGCATTAGGCTGCTTAATCCACTCAGTAGTAGCCTAGCATTATGCTGCTTAATCCACTCACTAGTAGCCTAGCATTATGCTGCTTAATCCACTCACTAGTAGCCTAGCATTAGGCTGCTTAATCCACTCACTAGTAGCCTAGCATTATGCTGCTTAATCCACTCACTAGTAGCCTAGCATTAGGCTGCTTAATCCACTCACTAGTAGCCTAGCATTATGCTGCTTAATCCACTCACTAGTAGCCTAGCATTAGGCTGCTTAATCCACTCACTAGTAGCCTAGCGTTATGCTGCTTAATCCACTCACTAGTAGCCTAGCATTAGGCTGCTTAATCCACTCACTAGTAGCCTAGCATTATGCTGCTTAATCCACTCACTAGTAGCCTAGCATTAGGCTGCTTAATCCACTCACTAGTAGCCTAGCATTATGCTGCTTAATCCACTCACTAGTAGCCTAGCATTAGGCTGCTTAATCCACTGACTAGTAGCCTAGCATTAGGCTGCTTAATCCACTGACTAGTAGCCTAGCATTAGGCTGCTTAATCCACTGACTAATATCCTAGCATTAGGTGCTGTAGAAGGCTAATGAGAAGCGTTCTGCGCTACAGATGCGTCACCTCTATGTGGTGATCGACTGTTCCAGAAGCATGGAGGACCAGGACTTGAAGCCAAACCGCCTCACCTCGACTCTGAAGGTAAATCCTCTTGCGGACCCGTCGCACGGTCCAACGGCAGAGATGCGCTGTGATTGGCTGCACAGCAACTTCCTCTCTCCTCTCCTCTCCTCAGCTGATGGAAACATTTGTGGATGAATATTTTGACCAGAACCCCATCAGTCAGGTACGTTGTTGCCAGCGAGAGTTTTTGAGACTTGATTTCCACTTTCAATTGTCCAGCCGGCGTTAGCACGACTTGTGGCTAAAGTTAGAGATTTAGCTGCAGAGTTCATGTTACTTGTAAACAAATTCAAAAACAGCCAAATGCTCCGTAAAGCTTTCATGGATAGACTGACGCTGGGTGGGTCGCTGTCTTCTGTTCATGCATGGTGGAATCGGGAGGCATTCTGGGACATGTATCATTAGCCTGGGCTAATAGAGGCTATGCTACCGGTCAGTGGGTGAGAGGAAGGCCTCCACTTGTATCACACTACGGCGTTGCATCGTCTCTTCCTGTCCTCAGGTGGGCATCATCATCACGAAGAATAAAAGGGCTGAGAAGCTCACTGACCTGGCAGGTGAGGATCTCTCAGCTGGTGAAGTTAAGCTCCACCCTTCAGTTTTCTTAAATGCCGTACATCCTCGTTCTAAGTTGAAGGTTACTACCTTCTCTCTACATATATATATATATATATATATTGTATATAAAACACTTGAGTGTCTCCTTCACGCTCGAGCTGACACTCCGTCGAGGTGAGGCCGACTATATCCTGCCGATAACACTCCTCTCCCGGCCAGTTTCCGTAGCCGACGATCCGACCTCGACCACTCGTGCATTAAACGCTCTTCAGTGTTGGAGCCTCTTCTAGTCTTGTGGAATCTGACACTGGTCTGATGTGAGTGTCTTGTTTACCCCCCCCCCAGGAAATCCAAAGAAGCACATCGCTGCTCTGAAGAAGCTCGTGGGGACTGTGTGTGGGGGCGAGCCGTCCGTGTACAACTCCCTCAGCCTGGCCGTGCAGACGCTCAAGTACGTCCTGCGCTCTTCCGTGCTCTCTGTGGTGCTGCTGAACGTCACCCGTCTGCCCCCGTGTGAAGGCACGTGCCTGGACATGCGAGCCGAGAGATCCTGATCGTCCTCAGCAGCCTCACCACGTGTGACCCCGCCAACATCTGCGAGCTGATAAAGGTTCGAGTCCCGCCCGGCTGAAGGTGCGCACCCGGTGCTTGATCCCAGCTTGGTGTAGACGGTGTCTCTCCTCTGCCAGACCCTCACGTCTCTGAAGGTGCGGGTGTCGGTGATCGGCCTGTCGGCGGAGGTCCGGGTGTGCACGGTGCTGACCAGGGAGACTGGCGGCTCGTACCATGTCATCCTGGATGAGGGTCACTTTAAGGACCTGCTGATGCTGCACATCAAGCCTCCCCTAGCCAGTTCCTCAGCCGAGTGTTCGCTGATACGGATGGGTCAGTACCCCCCCCCCCCCCGTTTCTATGCCAACATCCTGAGAAAGCTCAGCGGCGGCGTAAACAAATAGCTTCTTTTAGCTTCCAATCCCTCAGACTGTAAACGCGTCTCTGCACTTTGAACCTTGTGTCCCCTCAGGTTTCCCCCGGCACACCCTCACCTCGCTCACGGACCGGGACGCCAAGCCGTCATTCAGCATGTCGTAAGTCGAGAACACGCGTGTGAGCAGCCGGCGTGCTCCGGGGAGGCCACGCCCTCACCATGTCCCTCCTGCCGTGCCTCCCAGCCATCTGGACAGCAGCAGCGGTCCAGGTCTCACTCTGGGGGGGTACTTTTGTCCCCAGTGCCACTCCAAGTACACTGAGCTCCCGGTGGAGTGTAAAGTCTGCGGTACGTGTGATCTGACCTTTCTGCTGTGTGTGTGTGTGTGTGTTTGAACAAATACTAGCTAAAGTACTCGGCAAACAGCCGTCCAGTCGTTCGTTTGAAGGTAAAGTTAGGTAGCTGAGTTCAACATGTTTGCTAACCATCCGTAGATGCTAATGCTAGCTTTCATATTCCCAGATTGTTTCTTTATTCCTTGCGTGTGTATATATATATGTATGATGTGGTTGCCATGGTGTTACTGCTGCTTCAGAAACCAGATGCATGATGGTAGTAAGGGAGAGCATGGTATTCAGCACACGCCTCAAGTCCTCGTCTGGCGCGTGAGCCGGAACAGGAAACGTGAATACGTTTAGCGTCTATGCCGTTTCGGTACCGAGTCCATGCCTGAGGTCCGTGACTTTGTGACCCGTTCTCTCACAGGTCTGACTCTGGTGCTGGCCCCGCATCTCGCCAGGTCCTTCCACCATCTCTTCCCCCTCCAACCCTTCGTAGAGAGTCCTGTGGAGGAGCTTCAAGGAGACAGGTGACTCGTGCAGTCGCACACAAGCGTGGTGTCCTGGTTGCAGAACTAAACCTGTCGTCATTGGGTTTTAGATTCTGTCACGCTTGCCAAGGGGAGCTGAAGGAGAAGCGCGTGAGTACAGCGTGGGTCAGAACCATTTCCATTTCGCCAAGAACTTTCATTCAATTCATTTCATGCATGCATCAGGCTGCGCAGAGATTTCAAACTGCTTCAGTTCTTAAAGGACAACGTTGTCCCTCGTCCTCCTCGGTAAAGGACCAGAAAATATTTGAGTTGTCCTCACAATAAACCTTTATTGACTAATGATCACAGATATCTGGTCTCTTGCTCTGCAGCTTGAGCAAAGAGCACCTGCCACCATGTCCCAGTCCGTTTCACATCAATCACGCAGATAGATACAACACGTTTGAGTTGTATTCAGAATAAGAGCATTAGTAAAGAGTAACAAAAATGATATGGTGGAGGCGCTTTAAAGAGAGACATACGTGGGATACACGAGCAGCCGCAAAGTGAACGATGAAGTAATGTTTGGAAATATCAAGACAAAAGCTGCTGCTTCAAGTCAGAATGTTTCCTCCATGATGGTCACACAGGAGCTGAGAGCCCGACAGCGTCACAGTCTACGAAGCTTAGCTTTAACCCTTGCAGTTACATCCATAACCTTTCCAGTTGACAACATTTTCTAGAAAGTGTCTTATTCCAGCAAATGTCCACTCGTGTGTTTCCAGATATTCAGCTGTCCATCATGTCGTAGTGCTTTCTGCCTTGAGTGCGACGTCTTCATCCACGACTCGCTGCACTGCTGCCCCAGCTGCATCCACAGTCAGAGTGCGTCCTGATGCCGAGAGGTCGACCAATGAGGGCTTCTGAAACCGAGAGGTCGACCAATGAGGGCTTCTGAAACTGAGCTCGACCAATGAGGGCTTCCTGCGTGTTCTGAGCCACTGAACTCTATTCCTGTGCTTTTGTATTTGACTAAATAAAAATCTGCATTGTTTATACTTTACAATAAAACAGACGTTTGTGTGTAATTGTTCTTTAATCCATTAAGATGAATTTGTTGTAGTTTCAAAAAAAAGGCAAAAATTAAGTTATTAAGGTATAAAATTAAGGTATAATCTCTTCTTTGCTCGAGATTACTGTATTATCGACTGTGACCTTGTTAAGGTCTGATGATGACACCGACCTGTTTTGAAAGCAGGATACATTTGTATTTATTTCAAAGGGATAATTGTTGCAGTTGGAGTTGGCCTTTTGTCGTTGCAGAGATGTTATGTTGTGTCAATTAAATAATTAAACACTCGATTATTATAATTTTCATTTAGTATCCTGATGTATTTTACCTATTCCACCAATATTTTCTTAGATCGTGATAACAATAATCTAGATTATATACAAATTATATGATACCTATGAGGCTGCATTATTCATTTATTGAATTAGAAAAAAAGTATATTGGCATGTCAAAATGTTTTTCAACAATTATAAAACCACATAAATGTCTTATTCAAGAGTAGTTACAGCACCACCAAGCCCGTCCTAAAAGATAGATAAAGACATAAAATAACTTCATGCAGTGACTTTAATGCGTTATTTGCTTTACAGGGAATAATTAACATGTCATATATGGGCCAAGACTTGACAAGCTTTTGCCTTTGGTTAAACTTCACTTTTTAATTCTTTCTTGCCTTCAGAAAAAATGTGGCTTCTGAATCATTGTGCTCCTTCGATTCGTACGATGGCCGTTGGAACACCTCAAGCCTGATCAGGGAGCAGCCGCTCTCCTTCAACGCACTGCAGATCTTAGCCTCAGACAGCGCCACCACCGGAATCATCGCTCCAGGACCCGCAAGGTAGTACGTCTCTCCCAGGGTACCCATCAGCAGGAGGTGGCCTCCGGGCCGCAGGAGGCTCACGATGTGGATCAGCGCTCTGTTGAAGGCGCCCAGGTCAGGACTGGCACCCTCCAGACAGAAGCAGGAGGTAACACAGTCGGCCAGGGCGAAAGGAAGCGACCCAGGGGCATCGGGTCCCAGAGGATGAGGACGGTGCACATCAATGGGGAGGACGTCCGTCACAACCTGGCGTAGTTTGGTTGCCTTGTCTGTCCATTCTGAAGGCCTGGCAGAGACGAGAATACAGAGACAAAAAAACATTAAATTATCTATTGATGCAGTATTATTCCAGCCAGATCCAGAACCCCCTAAAACCGATCGGCAAAACCATTAAATAAACTGTACAGTAACTCAAACATGGAGCCGGGGGCGGTCCGGCTGCTTCCTGCTGAACCGGTTGGAGGTGGTTTTGGATTTATGCTGGAACGTTTTGACATTGGAGCTACGCCTCCCAGAGAGCGACTGGCGCTGGCCCGGAGAGTCCGATCTTACCGCCGTCCCTCCAGCTTGCAGACGTGCTGCAGGAAGGGCGTCCAGTTCATTTTGCTGCCCCCTTCGTTTTGGAGCCAGAGCCTCAACTCCCGTCTGTTTGCCTCCAGGAAATCTGTGAGGATCACCTGGTTGAAAACCTCGCAGGCACTCATCACCTGGTACAGAGTCGGACCGGAGCCGACGTCCAGCAGCCGCTCGCCCCTCATATCACCTGGAAACAAGCACGACGGGTCAGACGGTGGTCACCAGCACCGAAGCCCAGTGGCTGCCGTGAATCTGAATGGTTTTAACACTCAGAGTGTCAGAGTGGGTTTCATCTTGACCGATATTTACTTTGTCTCATGCATCTCCTCACCTTCAGTGAAGGCTCCATGCAGCCGGGCCAGCTTCCACCGGGTAATGCCATCTTCTCTGTCCAAATGAATCTCCTCTGCAGAACAGAACTTCTGCAGGAACGTCTCTGGATCAAACCTCTCATAGCAGGCTGCCATGGCCGCCACGCTGTTCTCCGTCGTCGCTCCTTCCATCTTGACACCTGTCCAGCTTTCAGGTGAACTGAGACTCCTTCGCCAGCCTTTTCTGCTTCCGCCTATGTGATCGTTACGTGTTTGCTCTGGGCTGGTTTCATGATCACAGGTCATTTAGATAATATCATACAAATGGGTTTCATGTACCTTCAAAGGGTGAGACGTTATGTCTAGAACAAAAGTAGAACTGTCATCATCACCATAATTAACTTAATTGAGTTTACCTTCCCTTTAGGCAGTTGCTCAGCAGCACGCTCAGAAATACTGTCTGTTTTTGTGAAACATACTTTTTCCGTCATTTATTTTTGCGGCTCCTTTGATCACATGATTGTGGTTTTCCTTCAGGCTCTCTAAACACGTCAAACTGGTGACTCCTTTAATGATGGAAGCCAAGTGACATACTTGGAAATTTATAATTTTGTCGTTAAAGTACAAGAAAGTTGAATGTCTATTCAGAAATCTTGCCACATTAGTGATGTCTGAGGAGAGCGTGCCAACTCTGTCGGTCATTGCACCAGTCCATGCCAAGCTTGTCCTGAGAACAGAATGAAACTCTGAGGAGTCAGATACAGTTAAGAAACTCAAGGCAGCTCTAGCACAAGACCTGTCAGAAGGATATGCCAATGAGAAGGAGACCCTGTACATGGCATCCGCCGTTGAGTCGCGGTTCAAGAATCGACCCTTTCTGTCTGAAGAAGAGACTGCCCTTACCTACCCCAGGCTGACTGGTGCTGTGGTGGCAGAAATGGAAAAGCAAGTAAGCATACAAGTAAATGTAATTTAATCTTGCATGTTTACAAATTGTAACTCTTGGTGTAAGCTTTTACAATGGTCCGCCTTAATTCCATTATTAATAATGTTTATAAGACAAGGTTGGATAGGATTAGAAATAAGGCAATAAGAGGGACAGCGAAGGTTAGACAATTTGGAGACATCCAAAATCTTGTTTTATGTTTTAGGATGTAGAATGTGAAGCGGATGGAGATGGACCTGCTCCCAACGTTCAGCCACTCCTGAAGAGACCCAGAGCATCATGTCCTTTAGCTGATCGCCTTGGTTCCACCTCTATCAGAAATGACATCCCTCCATCCATCCATCTTCTTCCGCTTATCCGGGGCCGGGTCGCGGGGGCAGCAGCCTAAGCAGGGAAGCCCAGACTTCCCTCTCCCCGGCCACTTCCTCTAACTCTTCCGGGGGGATCCCGAGGCGTTCCCAGGCCAGCCGAGAGACATAGTCTCTCCAGCGTGTCCTGGGTCTTCCCCGTGGTCTCCTCCCGGTGGGACGTGCAGGATACCTGTGGTGTGTGGGAGCTGCACGTGGGGGGGTGCAGGTTACCTGTGGTGTGTGGGAGCTGCACGTGGGGGGGAGCAGGTTACCTGTGGTGTGTGGGAGCTGCACGTGGGGGATGCAGGTTACCTGTGGTGTGTGGGAGCTGCACGTGGGGGATGCAGGATACCTGTGGTGTGTGGGAGCTGCACGTGGGGGGGTGCAGGTTACCTGTGGTGTGTGGGAGCTGCACATGGGGGGGTGCAGGTTACCTGTGGTGTGTGGGAGCTGCACGTGGGGGATGCAGGTTACCTGTGGTGTGTGGGAGCTGCACGTGGGGGGGTGCAGGTTACCTGTGGTGTGTGGGAGCTGCACGTGGGGGGGTGCAGGTTACCTGTGGTGTGTGGGAGCTGCACGTGGGGGGTGCAGGTTACCTGTGGTGTGTGGGAGCTGCACATGGGGGATGCAGGTTACCTGTGGTGTGTGGGAGCTGCACGTGGGGGGTGCAGGTTACCTGTGGTGTGTGGGAGCTGCACATGGGGGGTGCAGGTTACCTGTGGTGTGTGGGAGCTGCACATGGGGGGTGCAGGTTACCTGTGGTGTGTGGGAGCTGCACATGGGGGGGTGCAGGTTACCTGTGGTGTGTGGGAGCTGCCCCTCCCTGGCGCCGCCTATGAGCAGAATGTTTCTGGAACGTTTCCACCATCCTTTCATCCCAAGCGTCGTGTTTGTCTGAGATGTGTTGGCTTGAGTACAGTAATCACATGTCTAAAGTGTAATTAGGTGAATATTTGATGATGTTTTAATGATAGCATTGCTAAAGATAGATAAAGACATAAAAGAACTTCATGCAGTGACTTTAATGCGTTATTTGCTTTACAGAGAATAATTAACATGTCATATATGGGCCAAGACTTGACAAGCTTTTCCCTTTGGTTAAACTCCACTTTTTAATTCTTTCTTGCCTTCAGAAAGAATTTGGCTTCTGAATCACTGTGCTCCTTCGAGTCGTACGATGGCCGTTGGAACACCTCAAGCCTGATCAGGGAGCAGCCGCTCTCCTTCAACGCACTGCAGATCTTAGCCTCAGACAGCGCCACCACGGGAATCTTTGCCCCAGGACCCGCAAGGTAGTACGTCTCTCCCAGGTTACCCATCAGGAGGAGGTGGCCTCCGGGCCGCAGGAGGCTCACGATGTGGATCAGCGCTCTGTTGAAGGCGCCCAGGTCAGGACTGGCACCCTCCAGACAGAAGCAGGAGGTAACACAGTCGGCCAGGGCGAAAGGAAGCGACCCAGGGGCATCGGGTCCCAGAGGATGAGGACGGTGCACATCAATGGGGAGGACGTCCGTCACAACCTGGCGTAGTTTGGTTGCCTTGTCTGTCCATTCTGAAGGCCTGGCAGAGACGAGAATACAGAGACAAAAAAACATTAAAATATCTATTGATGCAGTATTATTCCGGACGGTTGTGGGGGGCGTGGTTTTGGGTGCTGGTGGGACGCCAGGCCGGCCTGCTGTGCCCCGTGCTGCTGCGCTAGCCTTGGTTTCGTCGGCTGTGTTGGTGTAGGTCGCCCCCGGGCCCTGGGTTGGTTCTTCTGCGTGTGGCTCTGGTGGGGCCAAGGTGGTCGTTCTCGGGTTGCTGTGGCTGCTTGGGGTGATCTGGGGGCTCATGTTGCCATTGTTGGGTCCGGGATGGCTGCCCCGTTCTTAGGTGTAGGTTTCACGCATGCCAGGTCCACCACTCCAGCACCTATCAAAACTCGATCTGAGAGTCAACCCCGCACACAGATCTCTGAGTCAGTGGAGGTTGCTGGGTCAGTGTTTGTGGCTCTCACTATGCTCTCTCTCTTTTTCCTCAGATCTCCTGAGAATTTGGTGATCCATACTTTCCTCTAGAGACGGATGTGAACCTGGTGTATTGGGACAACTCTTGGTGATGATTGGATGAAAGGGGTAGAATTAAGGAGCACAAATAAATCCATTGCACTTTCTTCTCAGAACACTGTGTATTTATCACTTTTTGTTTGTCCATGTTGTATGTTCACTGCGGTGTGCACAGCCCTCTACGGCGGTAAGCAGGTAATAAAACTAATAAAATATGAATAGGCTTGTCTGCCAAGAGGGCAGGTGACGGTCACAATCACTATAAGAATAACTAGAAAGACAATCAGAGATTGCAGACCCTCGCCTCCAAAAGACTATTCGATCTTGCGAGACAGTAAACAGGGCTTCCGGATCAGAGGAGCCAAACCTGCTCTAGCTTGCTGCTCCGGAACGTACTACAAGACACCTTCTGGACTCTTTTTCCCATCATGCCATTCGTGTCCCTCCCTCTTAAAGTGGCAGTTTACAGCACAGGCACAATTCCAGATGTAAAAATAATTCTAGAATCTGGATCCAGATCCGGATCAACGCCATTCTCGGGAAGGACCGAGCCACAGACAGAACCTTGCTTGTGTAAAATTTTCAAGTCGATTGGGTTACTAGTTTTTGAGTTATGCGCTCGGACAGACAAGCAAACAAACAAGCAAAGAAACAAACGGACCCAATTGCAATACGCTCGCCTCCCCTTCGGCAAGGCTAAAAAGCATAGAACTCTAACAGTGACTGACGTTGTGTACGTTGTCACTGTTGAGCACGAATGCAGACAAGGTAAAAAAAAAAAAGGAGAGTCCGATCTTACCTCCGTCCCTCCAGCTTGCAGACGTGCTGCAGGAAGGGCGTCCAGTTCATTTTGCTGCCCCCTTCGTTTTGGAGCCAGAGCCTCAACTCCCGTCTGTTTGCCTCCAGGAAATCCGTGAGGATCACCTGGTTGAAAACCTCACAGGCACTCATCACCTGGTACAGAGTCGGACCGGAGCCGACGTCCAGCAGCCGCTCGCCCCTCATATCACCTGGAAACAAGCACGACGGGTCAGACGGTGGTCACCAGCACCGAAGCCCAGTGGCCGCCGTCATTTGTCATTTGAATTTGAACCGATACCGAGTCCCGATCAGATACTTCTATAATACATAAAAAGAGAAGAAACGGATCCAGGATGTCCCTTATTTTTTATTTGATCATTTTATTTCAATATTTGTGGCGCAGCTTGAACATTCAAGTAATAAACACAATACTTTTTAACTTTGGACTTGAACTAGTGAAGCAGTAAATATTAAATCTTCTCCTCACCTTCAGTGAAGGCTCCATGCAGCCGGGCCAGCTCCCACCGGGTAATGCCATCTTCTCTGTCCAAATGAATCTCCTCTGCAGAACAGAACTTCTGCAGGAACGTCTCTGGATCAAACCTCTCATAGCAGGCTGCCATGGCCGCCACGCTGTTCTCCGTCGCCGCTCCTTCCATCTTGACACCTGTCCAGCTTTCAGGTTAGTGATGTGTCGGTCGCGAATTATCCGCTTCTCAGAACCGGCTCTTTTAAGTGAGCGACAGGAGCCGGTTCACGTCATTGGGAGCCGATTGGGAGCCAAAAACTTTTTTCTGTTAAAGTCTGATGTGATTGGTTGAGACGTGTGTCCATAACGGGCGGGCGGAGGGTTTACACACATACAGCACACCAAGCAGACGAACGAGAGACAAAGAGAGAGAACTATGCAGAGACAAACTACACAGAAAGGGTAAGAGAAAGAAGGAGTGATAGAAAACGTAGTACAATCTGGACACATTTTAATGGCACAAAGGCTGAGTAAAAATCTCATATCTAGCAGGCTCTAGAAATAACTTACACAGGCACATGCAGACTCTTCATCCTTTAGTGCCATTAGAGGAGAAAAGACGAGCCATAGAACCTGTGAATGGGGCCAGTATGTCCACTGCAAGTCAGGTGACCAGGCGTCCCACATTGTGCGGGATTGCACCGCATTTTTATCTCAAACCCGGCATCACGCAAATTGAGGCTGTGTCCCTCCCTCTTAAAGTGGCAGTTTACAGCACAGGCACAATTCCAGATGTAAAAATAATTCTAGAATCTGGATCCAGATCCGGATCAACGCCATTCTCGGGGAGGACCGAGCCACGGACAGAACCTTGCTTGTGTAAAATTTTCAAGTTGATTGGGTTCCTAGTTTTTGAGTTATGCGCTCGGACAGACAAACAAACAAACAAACAGACAGACAAACAAACGCACCCAATTGCAATACCCTCGCCTCCCCTTCGGCAAGGGTAACAAGAAGCTGCTGAAGATGCCGTGAAGATGTTTAGAATGTCGTCCCGCTTGCTCCTGAAGGGTGATCCTCTCAATTGGTGGATGGAGCACGAGGGGGCTTATCCTCATATTTCCACTGTTGCCCGTCGATTCCTCTGCATCCCTGGCACAAGCGTTTCTGCAGAGAGAGTCTTTTCCACTGCAGGAGACATTGTAACTGCACAAAGAAGTGTGTTGAAAGCTGGGCATGTTGACCAGCTTCTGTTCCTTCAAAGGAATCGGCATTGACATTCTTAGTTTGAACACCTAAGTGAATATTTCTTGTTCTAGACTTCTACCTCTGTTAAAGTTACACTACAGGTATGTTGCACTGAAGTCATTTTGCACAACTGCTCTAAAAGCCACCTTGAATTTTTGTCCTGTGGTCGGTATATTTATGTGGCACCTTCAAGCCAGTGTTTTAAAAAAGGAGAAACCTAACAGTTGCCTGTTATACGAAGAAATCATAATAATTGTCTTGTTGTATATATATATATAGTATATACATACAGTATTGGGATTAATCGGGATTGAATCGAATCACCAGATAATGAGCAATAATGCACACCAACATAGTTTAAAAATATTGTATACCTGTACTTTATAAGCTGATTCTTTGAAACACAGTAATTAAATGTAGGCTGACTAGCTTTAAATTTAATTCATAGATTAGCATCACGCCAATTAATTGATCTTCATTCATTCATAATATACATCTCTGTTGCATTCTGCAGTATTTTTATTTCCTGAACACAGTATTTATCAACAATGTACCGGTACGCACCAAATACACGAACACCGGAAACGACTTCACACACTCTGACAGTAGATGGCAGTAATGCACCATCAACGATACTTTTCACCAGCCATTAAACTGCCAGAAGAAGAAAACGTCATTTCCGGCGCTAGCTAGAACGCAGCTAACGGAGTCTGTGACATGCCTCGTCTCCTGAACGGGATCGTGGCGGCGTGTCCTGACCTGGGTATCGGGAACAACGGGAACCTGCCCTGGCATCCTGTCAGGCTCAAGTAAGAGCTCTGATAATATATTAAAATAAAACATTAGAGTAGTTCGCTGGACGGATGAACCCTCGGTTAGCATTAGCATTGTTGTGGGCTACGCATTAACTCATATTTACGTGCAACGTGTGGACAAACATTCATTTTTCTCTTATAGGAACGAATTCAAACACTTCCGAAGAATGACAGCGACTTCCTCTGTCGAAGGTAACTTCAGTTCCGCCTGTGGGTCGTGACGTCAACCCAGTGCTTCTCAATTATTATCTGTTGCGACCCCCCGAGGAAGGAAAAAACATTTCGCAACCCCCCCCATAAAAAAACACTCTTGTATCCTTATTAACATAAAAAGAAATATGAATCAACTTACAACAAAGAACAACTTTATTACCATTTTTTTAGTCCGCAACAGAAAATATTTGAAGTGCATCAATTTGCCTGAAATATTTTTTTAATCCTTAAACTACAATTTTTACAATTAAGTAATAAATTAAATTAAATAACATCAATAAATAATAATGAATTAAAATTGATCAGCAACATTAACTCAGGAGCACAACATATACAAAACCAAAATGAAAAAACAATTGTGCTGATTTTCTTTTAGCAAAATGAGGGAGTCAGGTCTTCCCTCATCTCCCACCGTAGTCACGGTGAAGCCAAGCGCTACGTACGCTACGTCATATTTCCTCGTCTTGGCTTTCGACCGACCTTTCTTTGTTTTATCATCTCCGTCTCTCTCCACGCTGTCTCTTGAGGGTTTGTTTACAACTGCTCTGTGCTGTGTGTGCAGCAAATCACCGTAGAGCTAATTCTCCCTGCGCGCACTCTGACAATCAGAGCGTCACTGCCAACTACTGGAGTGGATGTGCAATTACACTTTAATCAAGTGTGGCAAAAAAGCATGTTCTCTGCGGTCACAGACGCCCCCCCCCCCTGACATCGCACCTCGACTCCCTAGGGCCTAGGGTTAGGGCCCCACTATTCGAGAACCACTGCGTTAACCGGACACCACGGGTCCTGGTTCCATCGCTGAGTTTAGCATTGGGGGCCCAAGGTTAGCCTGAGTTTAGCACGTTGGATCAGCCACAGATGTTTTGAGGAAGCAGAGGGACTTCCTGGTCGGTGGATTGTGAGACATGAATTTAAAAATGGCCTGAGTCAGAAGCCGCTCATCCCTGCCTCATTCTTGAGCATCGCACAGAGAAAGAACTGAATCTGTTAGAGCTGCCCCATGGAGGAGAGGGTTCGGGTCCGGGTTAGGGTCAGGGTCCGGGTTAGGGTCCGGGTTCGGGTTAGGGTCCGGGTTAGGTTTAGGCTCAGGGTCCGGGTTCGGGTTCGGTCTCAGTGACTGAATTAAAGCTCGCTCTCCTGCAGGCAAGAAGAACGTGGTGATCATGGGCAGGAACACGTGGCTTTCCATCCCGGAGAAGAACAGGCCGCTAAACGACAGGATTAACATCATCCTCAGCAGGCAGTGCAAGTACGCGTCTGCCTGGTTCAGCTCTAGTCCTCTAGTTTATTTGTATTTACTACTATTGCGTACTTTCAGTATGGCGTTACACTAATACCGTTTTACTGTAATTCTCTGTGTTGTCGTGGCCAGCTTGCCGCCCTAGCGGTGCGTCGGGTGTTGCTGGCAGTGAGCTGGTCTACAGTAACTGTCTGTGCTCCTCCAGGGCGCCCCCTGCAGGAGCGCACCATCTGGCTGCTGACTTCAGGTCAGCGCTCAGGCTCGTGGACGTGGAGCTGGCCGAACAGGCCGACCAGGTCTGGATCATCGGAGGTAGTTCTCTGTACAAGGTACCGCCGGGGTCGCCCACAATTACTGCTGTGTGTGTGAGAAGCCGTACGCAGTAATACCTTGACATACGAGTATCATTTGTTCCTGTACCGAGCGCGTGAATCAAAATAACTGAAAACAATTAAATCCGTTCCGTCTAAAAAAACTCAAATCAACGCTGATAATGGTAAAATGTAACGATGTGCAGTATTACTGCAGTATAAAATGTAACAATGTGCAGTATTACTGCAGTATAAAATGTAACGATGTGCAGTATTACTGCAGTATAAAATGTAACGATGTGCAGCATTACTACAGTATAAAATGTAACGATGTGCAGCATTACTGCAGTATAAAATGTAACGATGTGCAGTATTACTGCAGTATAAAATGTAACGATGTGCAGCATTACTGCAGTATAAAATGTAACGATTTGCAGTATTACTGCAGTATAAAATGTAACAATGTGCAGTATTACTGCAGTATAAAATGTAACGATGTGCAGCATTACTGCAGTATAAAATGTAACGATGTGCAGTATTACTGCAGTATAAAATGTAACGATGTGCAGTATTACTGCAGTATAAAATGTAACGATGTGCAGCATTACTGCAGTATAAAATGTAACGATTTGCAGTATTACTGCAGTATAAAATATAACGATTTGCAGTATTACTGCAGTATAAAATGTAACGATGTGCAGCATTACTGTAGTATAAAATGTAACTATGTGCAGGATTACTGCAGTATAAAATGTAACGATGTGCAGCATTACTGTAGTATAAAATGTAACTATGTGCAGGATTACTGCAGTATAAAATGTAACGATGTGCAGTATTACTGCAGTATAAAATGTAACGATGTGCAGTATTACTGCAGTATAAAATGTAACGATGTGCAGCATTACTGCAGTATAAAATGTAACGATTTGCAGTATTACTGCAGTATAAAATGTAACGATTTGCAGTATTACTGCAGTATAAAATGTAACGATGTGCAGCATTACTGTAGTATAAAATGTAACTATGTGCAGGATTACTGCAGTATAAAATGTAACGATGTGCAGCATTACTGTAGTATAAAATGTAACGATGTGCAGCATTACTGTAGTATAAAATGTAACGATGTGCGGCATTACTGTAGTATAAAATGTAACGATGTGCAGCATTACTGTAGTATAAAATGTAACGATGTGCAGCATTACTGTAGTATAAAATGTAACGATGTGCGGCATTACTGTAGTATAAAATGTAACGATGTGCAGCATTACTGTAGTATAAAATGTAACGATGTGCAGGATTACTGTAGTATAAAATGTAACGATGTGCAGCATTACTGTAGTATAAAATGTGGTTTTATTATGAGCTTTACCTTCGAGACAAACAGGGAGGGGGTTGGACAGTTTGTAGACACTTTATGCAGTAATTGTATCTTACAGGTACTCGTACATAAACTTAGACATGGTAGTTCTGCCTCCGGAAGGCTTCGTGGATCGTACGCGTCGTCGACGGACTCGTACTGGCGTGTCCCGTCACTTCCGGACGCCACGTTGATGGATCGCTTCCTGCTTCGTCACCTGAAACCGAAATGCTTCTGTTTCCGTTCTAGGAGTTGATGGAGAGCTCCGGGAAGAAGAGGCTGTTTGTGACGAGGATCCTGACGCAGTTTGAGTGCGACACGTTCCTACCTGGGATTGATCCGGAGCGGTATCGCCTGCTGCCGGAGTAAGATCGGCTTCACCTGGCTGTTCCCTCCGTGTGATTGGCTGAACTCTCACCGAGACTTTTCTCCTCCAGGTTCCCAGGAGTTCCTCGGGGGCTGCAGGAGGAGAATGGCATCTCGTACAGATTCGAAGTGTACGAGAGCATCGACCTTTGACCTGAGGAAACGCGTGTGCTCTAGAATGTGGGTCATAGAACATTCTACGGTTCCTCACCAGAACGCAGACCGAGCAGGGAAGAGAGACGTCAACAGCAGCAGCTCGTTCTGTGTCTGATGTCACTCTGCTGGTTACCGGACCGTTGGACGGTTCCTTAGCAACGTGTGACTGAACGTGAGCCGGTAACGGACAGTGCTACCATAGCTCAGAGGCACCTGATCAAACAAGAATTTGATCTTGATTATTTTTTGAATATAGTTTTCCCAAAATCACATGCATGTACTTTTGATTGTACTGATGTGCAACATGAAATGTGTCAGCAACACGTATAGTAGTTTAGGAGTTATTCACAAAATGCACTCTCAGTACTGGCGGGTTCTTCTGGATCTAAATTCTATTCTGGATTAAATATAACAATGAAATATCCAGATTTGTTGTGAACATTTAATTCATGTTAAAGATTTCTTTTTTTGTGAATAATTGTTTTAAGTTCGTGAATCCAGCGGGATCTCTGTTATAATCTCAAAAGGGAACTTTAAGTTGATTACTTCTATATGTAGAAACCTTTATTTATAAAGATGAGCAACATTCTGAACTGTTAGCTGTAATAAATCAGAACTGATGATATAGCGCTTGCTGCGTTTTACGTCTTTGCCCACGTTAGGGGGTGATAAAAGGTTGAGAGTTTGAGACCCCTGCAGGAGGGAAACGTGCCTGCAGGGTATCAATGACAGAAATAAAGCTTCCTTGTCATGTCCAGGTTTTAGCGGGATGGTTTGAGAGGAGTTAAAGTCAAGCTGGAGACCCCTGATGAGTGACCCTATTGTCCCCGTGGTTTCAGTCCTTTGTTTTCTGGACTCTCCAGCAGTCCTTTAGAACTGAAGATCCCTCCTTTTTGCTCTGATGGAGCTCGACCTCGTTGACTGAGACGCCTCAAGCTTTCGTTTGCTTTATAATTCCATATATCTCGCTGTAGCCCGGTGGCGCAGGGGTAGCGCAGCCGCCACAGCAGCGAGGTTGCAGGTTCATATCCGACTTGCGGTCTTTCTGTGAGGAGTTTGCGGGTTCTCTCCGGGTTCCTCCCACCACAAAAACGTGCAAATTAGGTGACCTGGTTACAGTAAATGGTCCGAAGGTGTGTGTATGTGTGGCCCTGAGATGAACTGGCGGCTTGTCCAGGGTGTGCCCCGCCTCCCTCCCTGCCGGAATAGGCTCCAGGTCGGCGACAGACGAAGCGGTCCAGACAATGAATGAATTCCTTCATAGCTTTGATGTCTTCAAAATAAAGACCAAACATTGAATGAGGCGTGTCCCAACCTTTGACTGGTAGTGCATGTGTATATGAATGAATGAATGAATGAATGAATGAATGACCTTATTATTGAGTAACATAGAAACCTCCCAAACCTACACTTCGTCTTTTCACATGAGAGCAGATTTGTAAAAACAAACCTGAGACTTGCCCTGCTTTGATTACAAATGGGGACGTTCCAGAAGTGTTTTTAATTAGAACGCATGATCCCAAACAGGAAGGACTTTGTTCCGGATCATCAACGTTGACCAGAGACACCAGATCGTGCTGTGCGTTGCGTTCGAGGCCGCCGTCCCGGCAAGCAGTCCCAGCTTTGATGATGCAAGTGAACGCAGCATTCTCCGGTCACTCCTATTCCTGTGAAAGAGAAGAAGTCATCCCAGGATGGTGATGGGAAAGCAGCGAGGAGCGAATGAGGCTGGTTTGGACGTACCGCTTCGCCGGCGTCCCCCGTCTCCTCTCCCTCAGTGTGTCCACTGCCAGAATTAAATGCCTCGAAGTCAGAGAAGGCGCTTTCCACGGCCTCCTCGTCGTAGTCGGTCTGGTATTCATCAGACGGTTCCTCTGAAGGTACACAGAAGAACACAAAGCATGAGACGTCTGTAGGTCCAAATCAAGAGGAGCAACACAAATAACAAACACTTTCATATAAAATAGAGGTTTTAAATAAAGAGTTTAAAAATCACAAATGTATAGGGTTTCCATTTTTAAAAAACTTTTCTTCATGAAAATGGGCTGTATGTTCCATGTGTGCATCATCTCGTATTTCATCCACCCATCAGCTGTTAATTGGAAGCTCTGTGGAAGGTGGAGGCAGAGGGGCCCCGGGCCCCCCCAGAGGGCCCCCCCAGGCCCCCCAGAGGGCCCGTTCAAACAGCAGTGTTTTTAAATGGAGTGTTGGAATGACATCGCTGATTTTCACATCCAACCTCCAGAAGGACCGTGTCTTTATTGTATGGACACATAATTGGTCCGTTTGTTAGCTATTTCACCGTTGCCACGGTAACTAACCATCGATTAAGGCGGTCTTGACAGGTTCGATTCTCGACACGATCTCTGCCAGGTCCGTGAAGGATGCGTTTGGACAGGTGAGCACCTGTAAGACAGAGGCCTCTCTTCATTCTCGCTCGATTTAGAGCAGATCATTGTTATTATTCAAGCATTCCAACAATAAAATGGCATGACAGCAGGGATCCAGTCCGATAAAGCCCCCCTCCCCCCCTACATGACTACATGACTCCATAAACACCGGTCAATAATCAACAGAAATATTGAGGAACACATTTTGAAGCTCCAATGTCAAAGTGATCCAGAATCTCTTCTGGATCATCGCCACAATTTCACCAACCGTTCCTGGTACAGATCCACCTGTAAATTCTTGAGCTATGTCGCTAACGCCGGTGATTCCACAAGCCCCGCCTCGGCGGAGGTACCGGTAATTACACGGAAGCTCTGGTGTGGTTGGCACTCACGTGGCCCGGTGTGGTCCGACGGGCCTCCTGGTGGCGGTCCTTCAGCATGCTGTCCACCACGCCGCTGCGCTGCCACACACTGAACAGCATCTTCCCATGCTGGTAGCCGACCTCCTGCAGCCCAGGAGAAGACGTGGTGCTAAAGGTCAGCTGGTGGAGACGACGCGAGGTCAAGCGGCGAGAGGACACTCACAGCGATCTCGTCAAACTTGGAGAACTCCAGAGTGCCGTAGTGGTCGATGGGGGGGCGGATGTACTCGCAGTACTCGCTCTCTTTGACCAGCTCCAGCTGCCGTGTACAGCAGACGTAAGCGAGGCGGGTCTGGATCTCGGCCATGTTCAGGACCTGAAAGGTGCAGATCGTTACCGATTCACATGGATCCTCTCAGAAACGAGACCAGCGGCCGTTTCCCCATTTCACTGTACTTCTTATTGATTTATGTTTCTGCTGAATGGTCCCATGAATATTAACACAATACATTGTACACAGAACATTACCTTGATTTTCTGAGCAAGAGGGTTGAGGCGTTTCCATAGCAGCCACCATCCATTGAGGGAGTCGCCATAGTTGGTTAGATTCGTTTCATCCTGACTTCCAACATCGATTGCAATCACAACCTTGGCCCCCATTGACCGAGCCACATCAGCTGGACCCCGAAAGGCACAAAGAAAGACAGCTCATCTTAGTCGCCTAATAATTGATCCGGTCCATCTGCTCCTCTTCGT
Organism: Brachionichthys hirsutus; assembly: GCF_040956055.1. Taxonomy (NCBI): domain Eukaryota; kingdom Metazoa; phylum Chordata; class Actinopteri; order Lophiiformes; family Brachionichthyidae; genus Brachionichthys; species Brachionichthys hirsutus. The sequence continues at coordinate 14,541,889 of NC_090900.1, read as the reverse complement.
CAAGGACGGTCTGTTCTTACCCCCGTTTATCTGTCTGTTTGTGACATAACTCCAGAATTTACAGATTGATCTTGATGGAACTTCCAGGAAATGTTGGGAAGGGTACCAGGAACAGATGTTAAAATTCTGGTGATGATCTCGAAATGATCCTGGATTCTGGATCACTTTGAAATGTTTGTTCACCTTACAGTCACAGCAGCTTCAACATGTGTTCCTCAATATCTCGGTTGATTATTGACCGATGTTTATGGAATTTGACACAGTCATGTAGGGTGGGGGCCTCTATCGCACCACCGAATATCATCCGAATCGGGGACATTATCGTGATTCTTCTAAAAATGGTGGTACATCAACGGATTTATTCTACCTTTAATACCTGAAGAAGCAGATCCAGGTAAAATAATATATTCTCTCTTATTCTCCACAAAGCAGGTTCTGGTTCTGCTGCCTTCACCGAGACGCTGTGGAGTCAGTGGTGGGCAAACGGATTTATTGTGTCTTCAGAAGCTCTGGATCCAGATCCAGAAGAAGCCACCATCGCTGAAAGTGTGAATAACGTCTAAACTAATAAAGATATCAATGTGAATCCAATTTCTAAAGGTTTGTTTTCATGGTTAAGGAATTTAAAAATAGAGATAAAATAAATGTAGGGCCATTATTATTATCACAATATGGGGGACTGAAGTGTTGGCTTCGAGACAATTTTAAAATATTACCTTCTTTTCAGTGTTTTTAACAATTGAAAACTCAGACATTCTTGAGATATTCATTCATTGAATAAAAAAATTCATATAAAACTCGCAGGCCGCATTAACCTAAAACTTTCATATTGTCCTTGCGGGCCACAAATGATCATCCTGCGAGCCGCAAATGGCCCCCGGGCCACGAGTTTGAGATCCCTGATTTAGAGTGATCAGTTCACCTCAGTTACATGTTTTTGGAGGCGGGAAGAACCAAAGAACCCGGAGAAAACCCACACAGACACCTCACAGCGAGAAGGTACCAGGCGACAGCGCCAACCACCAAAATAGTGAATATATTTATGTTTCAGGACAGTGAAGTTTTGTGTGATAAGAAGGTATTCCTGCTGCATCCTGTCAGGACAAACGCGGGACACAAAGGGTTAAGTCTCCCGCTGCCTACCGGGCAGGTTGTTGATGTACCCGCCGTCCAGGAGTAAGTGTCCATCCTTGGGATCGCAGAGAGGCGGAAGGTAGCCGGACAGAGACATGCTGGCCCTGACGTACCGCCACAGCGAGCCTGCAGGAGACACACGGGCGTGGGGACAAGACGGGGACAAGACGGGGGCAAGACGGGGACGGACTGAGAACGTCAAACGTCACGACCAAGTTCAAGATAATAAAGGATCCCAGCAGAGAACGCGTTTGTGTTTCTCCATTCCTCCAGGAAAACACTCGCTTCAGTTTTGCTACGGTTCAAATACTGAAATATTTAAAATAAAATACGAAACTCTGACCACACCGTCGGTGTGAACCCTCATGGAGGAAGCTGTGATGTCTGTCGTGATGTTGAAGTACGGCAGCCACAGGTCCTAAAGGAGAGAGTGTGGAATTATAAACCGGCTGATGATCCATCGATAATCCTGCAGGATTAAAAACACTCTATTCTCTTAGAGCTCTCGTATCCACCTCGATCTGTTTGCCTTTGAAGATGGAGCCGATGCTGGAGTTGAAAGAGGCTCCGGAAAACATGGAGGTAACGGGGTAGGTCAGGTCCAGGAGCTTTTTGAAGTAAGAGGTCATATCCTGAGAAAAGAGCATTCAAAGGGAAGAGAATTAGAGTTCTTAAAGTCTTCTCTCGGAACGTTGGAAGAGAAGAGAAGTAAAAGCAAACGGACCGCGGCCCACTCCCGAGCCCGGGCCCCCGTGCGGCTGCTGCTCTTCTCCTCCGCGTACAGCGCCCCCATGAGCGACCCGATGGAGGTGCCGCCCACCATGTCCACAGGGATCCCCGCCTCATTCAGCGCCCGCAGGATGCCAACCTGAGAGCAGCCCCTGAAAGGAGATACAGATCCAGCACAGCTGATGCCAGATCAATAACCAGCAGATTTACAATCGATCGGTCGCCTTACAGGAACGCCCACATTGACTGCAATGCTGCCCTGCAGCAACTGATCACATGATCCTTTGATCCTTGCTGCTAACATGAAAGCCCCCGAAGCTCTTTCTGTGCTTTTGTTCGTGTGTCGGCGACGTCTGAGGGCGGAGCTAGAGTTAGGGTTAGCTAGCTTTCTGCACGCAGCCCCCCCCCCCCCCCCACCAGAGTTCCCGTTCCTTGCAGCTAACCGGGTGTGTGTTTGCGTGTGAAACTCTGCTACCTGGCGCCCCCTCCGCCCAGAACGAGGGCGATGCCGTTTCCTGTCAGGACCCTGGCGAGACGGGAGAAGTCGGAATGACGATCTGGACATTTTTCAAACACCCGCTGGTACAACTCTCTCTGAAAGCCAAGACACACGCACACACACACACACGCACACGCACACACACACACACGCACACATTGACGAGAAAGGCCAGAGATTCCCGTGGACGGCTCGGCCGGTTGTTCCGTACCAGCTTCGGTAAGCTCCTCTTGGAGAACACTCTGCGGGGGCAGGATAGGTGATGGTGCCGGGAGATCCAGCTCCGCATGTTCAGCCACTCGGCCGTCCCTCCGGGGGGGGGGCCGTCCTCTCTGTGCAGCAACACCAGCTGCTTCTGAGCTCGAACCGCACCGCCCTCCAGCATCCTCTCCAACTGCATGTGAGGAAGAGGGAGAAGAAGCGGGGGCCTCCCCTCAGCTCCTTGTGGAGAGCTACTGCAGGAATAAAGCTAATAATGAAGCCAGTGGTGGGGGCTATTTTAACTCTTTCAGTGCCATTAACGGCACTCAAGGAGTTAACAGGGTTAGGGTCACGCACTGAAAGTATAAAAGCTTTTAGTCAATGGCTTAAGAACTTTGTGGCTGCATCTTCAGATCCGTGGTCATATTTCTGGCTGTGAGCGGATCCCCAGAAGAGGAGGCCCCTGCCTGGGAGGCCCCTGCCTGGGAGGCCCCTGTCTGGGAGGCCCCTGTCTGGGAGGCCCCTGTCTGGGAGCTTTCCGGAGACGCTCGTTGCTAACGGAGCCCCACGACGGGACGCTCGTTGCTAACGGAGCCCCGAGCAGTCTCCACTCACCTCGCCCACAGAGGGCTCCTGGTCACCCAGTCCCACTATGATGACGCAGTCAGCCTGGCGGATGCAGCGCTGGGTCCACGGCGTGAGACGGGGGTCCGACTGATAGAGGATGATGCGATGGATGTCCTCCTGCTGTCCGAGCCAGCTGGACAGACGGTACTCATGGATGCTTCGAAGCACAAAGAGGTTTGAATGGGCACCAGAAGCAGCACGCTACCTCAGCTTGAATTCAGCACACGCTCGCCGTGACGTTATTTTGGATAAGCTTCTACAATGTGGGATCATCCATGAGTGAAAAGAACGCCACCTTCCTGAACCTGGTCCTTCGGTGTATGCAGGTCGTCAGCTGACCTCCGTTTTAGGCCTGGACCCGTGTTGTATGACGGAGATAAGGACCAGCTCTCGGCAACCCTTTGACCCCCTATTTTTCATTTTGTGGTTTTACATTTGCTAATATAATAAATGTAATCTGCAAATATTCATGCATATAATCTGCCTAATTCATGTACTCATGCATTGCTTTACAGAAAGTGTAAATATTTCCTGATATTTACTCAGAATATTTGTGTCCAAAATAAAACAGACCCCTCGCAGCCGATGGCCGAACCAGACGTCTGCTTTTCTTAAAGTGTGGTTTTATAAACACGGCATTGCTCAGCTGCTTTATAGCATCCTGCTGTGACCTTTGACACCCAATGTGACATTTTTATGAGCTGAGAATGGTTCACTGGCAGAAAGACAGTGGTCCGGACAGTGGTCCGGCCGCCTGTGACGACACCCCTGCGAGGGCGCAGGCCGATATTAAGGAGGATGATGTTGTTGAATGTCAGAGGATTCTTCATCAAGTGTTTTTACTTTTCTATTTTAGATGTAAAAAAATATATTTTCCTGTTTCTAATTAGCCATTTGTTGAGAGTACATTTTGTGTGCTATTGACCGTGAATAAACGTGCTCTTTTTATTAATTCAAAGGGATCTTAAATTGTTTTTTCTTATTGATCACTGAATTAAACTAATCGATCAGAAGGCCGGTGGCTTGGCGTGTAAACATAAAGGTTTGGGAACCGGGGCCGGAGAGCAGCACACAGCGGGCGCTTTCCTCGAACCTCTAACTTCCGGCGGACTCGTTCCACACCCAAAATAAAACCACCCCGGGCCGAAACACCGCCCCCCACAGGCTGGTGTGGTCGACAGCAGGCATGGCAGCTGCATCACGTGATTACTATTTGGTGACATCAAAGTGAAAGGAAATGCTTTTCATTCTTGTTTTAGTTCAAACCGGTTGGTAATGATTGTTTTTGGTTCATGTCCGTTTCTCACCTGTCCAGGGCAGCAGAGCCGAGTCGTTGTTTGATGATGTCACTGGTCAGGAGGAGGGCGGGGCCTGACAAACAAACATACGATACTGCTGTTCAGGAGAGCGTAGCTCAGTGCTTCATGTTGTTGGATCTAAATCCTGCTAAAGTGTGTGTGTGCGTGCGTGTGTGTGTGTGCGCGTGCACCTATGCCGCTCAGTGCGTGATGCAGCTCCAGAGCGAATGCGGTGAGGGGGACGTCCTCAGACGCAGGCAGGATGGTCACAGTGGACAGGTTGGAGGCGGGATTCCCACTATCCCACTTACTGGTGGGGGGGTGTAGAGCCAGACTCCGAGCTGCAGGGCAGACGACTGGATCAATACTTCAGAACAGTCTCACCGTCATGCAAATGAGAGCCAGCACATGCGCGGCGCACCGACCGGCTAGCGGCCCGTGGACCTGCTGCATGCTGCCCAGGATCTTCTGGCCCAGCAGATGGATCAGTCTGGTGACGACCTGAGGATACCTCCTCTTGATGGAATTCAGCGCTCCTTCGGGCAGCTTGGCCAGCTCAGAGTCCCGGACAGCGTGAACTGTGGTGGCTCTGTTCATGCGGGTCAGAGCCTCAACCTGGACAAGCCACAAGACGGGCGTTTAAAAATGTCTTTACCGAGGAGGTAAATCGGCCGGGGTGGGGCGGAGCCTTTTCTCAGGGATCTGAGAGGATGTCGCTGGTCCTAGTTGGTGTAGAAAGGTTCTAATGTCTTCTTGCATGTCCCCCATTTACCTAAAAACAATAGAACCTATTTCCATGAAGGTTGGGGCATGTGTCGGATAAGAACGGATGTTGGATTGTAATAAATGTCTGCCATGGAGAAGTAATGCCAGCAGACCGCCTCCCCTTTCAAGATGATTGGCCCATTAGTAGATGTTAACAGACGTGCACGATTGTTTGACTATTGCATGGGTCAGCAACCCGCGGCTCCGGAGCCACATGTGGCTCTTTCATCCCTCTGCTGCGGCTCCCTGTGGCTTTAGAAAATAAATAAAAAACGATGATGAAAAGATGCAGCGTTGTCTTCCTTTTAAATGTCAAAAGGATTTTGTGGCTCCCCGTGTTTTCTCTTCTGTGGAAAATGGCTCTAAATGGCTCTTTGAGTCGTAAAGGTTACCGACCCCTGGACTATTGGCTACTCACCACACCGATCAGATCTCCGCGGCCATACTCTCCAGCCAGCGCCTTCTTCCCATCATCCTTTGCAATGACGGAGCGCAGTCGGCCACTGAGAACGATGAAGGTGCTATCCGACTTGTCCCCCTGTCTAGGAACAGCAGCGTTACGCGTTTAAACACAGTGAGATGAATTCACATTCTGGTTTCTCATATACGCGGTTATGGGAGGGGCTTAGCTGCATAAACGCCAATGGAAGCCGCTCATTGGCTGCCCGAACTGAGTACCTGTAGACGGCGTGGCCGGCCTCCACAGCCATCCAGTCCAGGGCGAAGTCGATCTGCCTGACAAACGGAGACACCCGCTTCACCACGGTGTGCGCTACATTCAGCACCACCCTGGGCTCCTGGCGCATTATCCTGCACACATGGAAACACGGAGGCTGGCATCCGCGCCGTCTGCTGAGAAGAGGACGCGCTGAACGTTTGGATCCTACTCATAGAAGTGGGTTTTAGTAATGGCGAGGAAGGCGCAGTCTCTCTGTGCTCGGAAAGTGAAGATGAGCGGCTCCCCTGTGAGGACCGCCAGGTGTCCGACCAGCTCCCCCGGGTGGGTGACAAACAGCAGCGTGTCCTCCTCACGGTCGATCATACGCTGCTGAACGTGGAGGAGCCCGGAGACGACGAACAGCACACTCACATCCTGGAAGGGATCAGAGCCCAAAGGGGTTAGAACACACAACAGCTGGCCGGTCAGGGGGCACGGAGGAGGAGTTAGGGTTAGAACACACAACAGCTGGCCGGTCAGGGGGCACGGAGGAGGAGTTAGGGTTAGAACACACAACAGCTGGCCGGTCAGGGGGCACGGAGGCGGAGTTAGGGTTAGAACACACAACAGCTGGTCTGTCAGGGGGCACGGAGGAGGAGTTAGGGTTAGAACACACAACAGCTGGCCGGTCAGGGGGCACGGAGGAGGAGTTAGGGTTAGAACACCCAACAGCTGTTCTGTCAGGGGGCACGGAGGCGGAGTTAGGGTTAGAACACACAACAGCTGGCCGGTCAGGGGGCACGGAGGAGTTAGGGTTAGAACACACAACAGCTGGTCTGTCAGGGGGCACGGAGGAGTTAGGGTTAGAACACACAACAGCTGGTCTGTCAGGGGGCACGGAGGAGTTAGGGTTAGAACACACAACAGCTGGTCTGTCAGGGGGCACGGAGGAGTTAGGGTTAGAACACACAACAGCTGGTCTGTCAGGGGGCACGGAGGAGTTAGGGTTAGAACACACAACAGCTGGTCTGTCAGGGGGCACGGAGGCGGAGTTAGGGTTAGAACACACAACAGCTGGTCTGTCAGGGGGCACGGAGGCGGAGTTAGGGTTAGAACACACAACAGCTGGCCTGTCAGGGGGCACGGAGGAGGAGTTAGGGTTAGAACACACAACAGCTGGTCTGTCAGGGGGCACGGAGGCGGAGTTAGGGTTAGAACACACAACAGCTGGCCGGTCAGGGGGCACGGAGGAGGAGTTAGGGTTAGAACACACAACAGCTGGCCGGTCAGGGGGCACGGAGGAGGAGTTAGGGTTAGAACACACAACAGCTGGCCGGTCAGGGGGCACGGAGGCGGAGTTAGGGTTAATCCAGCCCTGTTCTCACAGGAGGCTGGATAAGGACACGACGGTCCCCATGAATCCTGGGAAAAGACGCTCTACTCCAATCAGAGGAGACTTAGACGCCCTTCGTCTTTCATTGTCAAACATTTACCGGACCAATAAATCGAGTGGGAAAACGGTGACTTTCTGTGTAACACAGGTCGTCTTCCTTCATTCTCATTTCATTTTGCACATTGCGTTTGTTCTCATTCCTTTAATATGCATATTTGATCTATTGTTACTCGTCTCTCTTTGACCTTTATTGCACCGTTTCTTTATTGTCTCGTTACTCGATCTGCGTTTGCTCTTTTCTTTTCTGGGTTACAAGCGTTGGAATGAGTTAAATTGTTTCCTGCGCTTCCTGTTTAAAAGCCGAACCTCATAAATGGTTCATGCACTCACTCGGGCACCGAGCAGCTGACTGCTGCAGCCCGGCTGAAGATCCATGAACTGGTCCCAGTTTGTCGGAGAAACACGCTTCAGCAATCTGTCTGCTCCACATTGGGAGGCTCCGACTGACCTGGTCTCCCTGGCGCGCCAGAACTGAGCCGGCTTTGACCTGGCGAAGTTCCACCCTCCCCTCCAGCAGGCTGGAGTCCTGATCATTTACAAAGCAAAAGGTCCGTCTGATTATACTTCCCCCCAAAATCTGACCATCAGACAAGCGTTTGCATTTTGCAAGCACAAAAAAAGAAGACCTTTTGAAAGAAGGTTGTATAAAGATTATTTTTGCTAAAACACTTTTATTTCATGCTTTTACACGCGTAAAGATAGTCATTGTGGTTGACACTACCTGCAGCTGAATGACCTGCAACAGATCCTTCTTTGCAGCTTGGAAAATGGTGTGAATTTTATTACTGTGGATGTTCCCTGCTGCAGGATCACTATAGTGAAAAACAGCCGACGGTGTGCGCACCAATGTCACCCTCTTCTTCAGAATGGACTGAGGAGAGGGAGAGAGAGAGAGAGAGAGAGAGAGAGGGGGAGAGTTGTTAAACAAGGCCTGACATCCCAGATTAGCACAAAGCATCTCTTTTAATCTGGTCCAGAACAGCGAGAGAGAAGACTCCCGTCCAGGTACCTTCACGGGACTACGAGGCCCCGCCTCCTCTCTGGCCTCTGTCCGCTCACGGAGGCTGCGGAGGTCAAGCAGCATGTCATCTGGAACACGAGAAGTCATTGTGTTAAACAGAACGGCTTGATGTGAGCAAAATCTGGCACTAGTGGTAAAAATACACGCGTGTGTAGGTGTGTGTGTGTGTGTGTGTGTGTGTGTGTGTGTGTGTGTGCGTCCACCCCCCCATGCTGATTCTAGCTGCTATGATGCCTGATAGGAGCTTCACCGTGCTGCTGAGGCAGGTTACAGGCCGGTGTTGTTCCCTTGTGGGGGTCCTTCATGACGAGGACTGTCCACCCCTGGGTTAGCCACTCTGGGGGGGGGGGGGTCCCGGCTCTAGCAGCTGATTCATTTGTGCTGCTATCTCTTATCTGCTGGGTCTGGTTGCTACGCTCCATTGGGCGCTAGTGTCGTGCGTTGCCTCTCTCCCCCAGACACTCTTCCAGGACGGTTCGGGCTCAGCCCTGGGTGGGTCCGCTGTGATCTCGCTACCCTTCCACAGAGTAGACCTTCGCTGGATTGGTGGAGAACATCATGTTTCCATGTGTCTCCTGGCCTCTACCTCTCTTGTGTACCTCTTTAGGGGGGGTGGATCGGGCTGTGAGCCTTTGCTTAGCAGTCTCCATCGCCTCAGCTGTGGGCACATTGTTGCCCTGACCGGGACATTATTGTAACTTATTGTCATTCATTGTCATTTAGCATCTGTGGTGTGATTTATTTTAAATTTATTGTTAGTCTGCATCTGTGGTGTAAAATTATTTTTAGTTTTCTAATGTTATTCTGCATCAATTGAGTAATTTAATATTAGTTTTATTTGTATTGTTAAATTTCGATGATTTATGTACGAAGGACTTTCAACGGAAACAAGACCGCAAGAGCTTTTTAGAAATGCTCCTCTTAGACAGGATGTGTGACTGTACTTGTACTGTAATACATGCTACTGTGTGACTGTACTTGTACTCTAACATTCTATCTAATAAATATATTCATCATCATCATCACATATATAGAAACACCAACGACACTAAGTGTGTGTGTGTGTTGTACCTGTAACAGCCACCGGGGTGGAGAGAGAGCGAGGTTTCCTGTATCTATGTATGGGCATGTCAGACTTTTCCAAAGCTCTGTTAGCTGAAAACAGAAAGTTCAGAATAAATCACTACATTCACACTCCAGGAAGCTTGAACTGTGAATGGGCCTCACCTTTACCTGAGGCCGGGTCATTAGGGAGGGACGGTTTCCTGCGGAGACCTTTGTGAGGAGGAGCCTCGCCCAAGGCGCGGGCCAACGACACCAAGGAGATGCCTTGTCTCTCCTGTCACACACAAGAGTCAGTAGTTCATACAATTCGCCCGTCGCCAAGTACTCAGGTAGAATTACTGTCCTCAGACCAAGTAACCTGGTTAAATAAGCGAAAACCCCAAAACCTACCGGGTTGAAGAGCTCAGTTGTGAGGCCGAGGTAGTTGTGTAAGGCAAGGAACGTGACTCTCTGGAGACGCACCATTATTATCTGCAGATGATTAGTGGGAACAGGACAAGATGAGGACAATCTGGCCTCTGGTCTGGACATTCATCAGCCTCTGATACGTCCTCCCCGTCTTCATCGCTTCCAGAGGTTACGAGCGGCGGCCGTCGGCCGCCTGACGAGTGAAACGCGCCTCCTTCTCGGGGCGTACCTGGACGACGCGGACCAGAGTTTCCGGATACTTCTCAAACACCGACTGGAAGGCAGCAGCCGGAAGACGCAGGACGGTGGACGGAGCCGCAGCTCTGGCAGACACCGTTTTGTACGGCGCTGGGTGGCCCTGGAACACAGAACGCAGACCGTGCGTCGGCTCAGCTGTCGTATAACGTGCACGAATGACGCGATGATGCCGTTTGAAAGCCCCCACCACCTCCATCCGAGTGCAAACACAACTAACTGTGTGCAGCTTCCTGATTGGTGCAGGCTGCATCGCTTGGGGCCACTTTGAGTTGAAGACTGAAGACTAGGGGGGACATTTGTAACTTCTGTGTCATCGGAACCCAGGAAGGTCCTGGGTTCAAGCCCACATATGGACTGAGTCTTGTTTCACCTCAACAGGGTGCGTTTAAGGCTCTGCGTGATGTTACAGGTATAACGAGAGAGTCTGCAGGCGACGTGAGGGTGAAGACGTACAGTGATGATGTCCAGGAGACTGAGCAAACTGTGGACACTGTCTCCCGGGAGGACTTCCTTCACAACGGCCTCTGTGCCGTCCTGCAGGATGAAAACATCGGAACGTTAGAGCAGAAGAGCCGACACGTCGAAGCACAAACGGAGGGCGTCGCGCTCAGCCTCGCTGCCGTACGTGCTCACGGATGCACAACTCCAGGCGGCCGTGCTGAACCACGTAGATGCTGTCGTCGGGGTCCCCCGGTCGGAAGAGCCCCTCCCCCTGCTGCAGGTGAACGAGCAGCATGTGGCGACACAGCTCCAGGAACAGCGGCTTCTCAAAGTGGCCCAGGACTCTGGTAGCAACACACACAATAGTCGCCGAATACAGATGAACAAGGTACGCCAGAATAGCACCGGAGACATCACCATAGCAACCCAACAGCAGCACCGAATGGCCGAAATGCTAAATAAATAAATCCACAAATTGAGTCAGCCATTTATGACATGGACACCTTTTGGGGCTTCCGTTCATCTTGCGTGTTCATGAGAAAGTTTGATTTAAGAATTCAGTTTGGTGAATTACATCAAAAAGTAGAGACGAAAGGGACATTTGTTCTCGTTCCCGAGAGCAAAATTGAGCCAAACTATCTTGCTCAAAGGCACTTGGACATACAGACGGCACAGGATTGAACCACTGACCGGCCCCTCTTAAATCCTGAACCACAGCCCCCGCATCAACAGGATGATTAAAGGCTGCGTCGTCCGACAGGAGGATGCACTTTAAATGAAAATGATGCTTTTCACTAGGAAACACTGACCGGACGTTTTTCAGCATGTATAGAACCTCAGAGGGCAGACGGGAGTTCTGCACATCAAACTCAGTCAGGTCCGCCTCCAGCAGACTGGGAGGGGGCTCCTTGGGCTGCAGGGTGGGGGGCTCCCTCCGTATGCGCAGGATTCTAATCAGAACACATGGAACGCATAAACGTCAGTGCTAAAAGTGACTAATCTAGTGAGCAAAACTCCCATAATAATAAGCTCATTTCACAGTATCGACACAAAAACTGGTCAATAATCGAGTGACATCTAAATTTTACTTGTAATACGGTGCTTCTCAATTGTTTTCTGTTAAACCCCCCCTAGACAGAAGGAAACGTTTTGCGCCCCCTGCCCTCCAACAGGACTATAAATAGTACAATGTGTATATAAAATCCTTCCAAATACTCCTATGCATATTATTTCCTTATTAACATGAAGGGAAACTAAAAAGAAAGATATAGATCCACTTACAACGAAGAACAACTTTATTAACTTTGTTTTTATTCTACAGTACCTTCACATAACCTCTTGCTAAACAAATTAAATTGACTTGAATCAATTACTCAGTCTGCACGTGAATGAAGGTTTTTTTTCTCATTAAACATAATTAAAACACATTCTATTACTAGAAACGCACTCAGAGCGCACAGACCTCCCCCAAGCAGCTCGTTCCCCTCCTATCTGGATCTACACCGTCCACATGGTGATCTGGATCAGCACCAAAAGGTTTTAGATTGTTCTTGGTGTCTTGTGAATCAGAGTTTAGTTTTAACTGATTTATGAATGCTAACATTTCATATTTTTCCTGACCTCATTCTGGATCAGATCCAGATGAAAATGCGTTGGTGAGATAGAGACCCCCCCCCCCCCCCACCTTACATGACTGTTACCAATTACATAAATATTGGTCAATAATCAACTGAGATATTGAGGAACACATTTTTAAGCTCCATTGACTGCAACGTTACTGAAAGATTCAAACTGATCCGGAATCCAGGATCTAATCTGGATCATCCCCAAACTTTAATAATCTGTTCCTGGTAGCATTCCCAACATTTCATCAAGATCCGTCCAGAACTATTTGAGTTATTCCGCTAACAGACAGACAAACGTCTGTGATTACATAATAAATAACATGTAATTATTCTGATACCTTTTTATGATTTTATATTAGAAACGTCCCTAAATATTTAGTACAATGTTAAAGGCTTTACTGCTCTAGCACGTAATGAATGCAACCAGCAGCCCGTACAGCGGACTCTACGCTTGGTTCTGGCTGGTTCTGCTGGACTTACTTGCGAGCTAGAGACAGGACTTTGGTCCTCTTCCTTGCTCTCTGCCGGTGAGAGGAGTCTGAATTAGAGACGGGGGCCGAGGACAACGTTTGAACCTGCGACAGGAAAGACACGGTTTGTAGTTAAAAATATTACCAAAACACTATAAAAGGAGTCACTCAAAGCGCAACCCCCCCCCCACAAAGACAGGCAGCGGCTACCGCTACCGCTAGGTCTGAAGGTCTGCCCAAGAAGCAGGCGTATGAATGATCTAGCTCCACTACATGAGGTCTAGAGAAGGGCGCGGTCGAACGTGCACGTCCAACTCCCGGTTCGTTCAACGGCACATTACGAGGGCGCCAGGAAACGCCGCGTGATTATTAACGGCCGAGTGTGGAGCATCATCTAATCCAGGGGTCGGCAACCTTCTTTGACTCGCGGGCCACAATGGGTTCTACAATTTGCCAGAGGGGCGGAGCCAGGAACAGATGGATGGAGTGTTTGTGTGAGCTCAAATAAATGACATGTAAAAGTCATTACATGAAAGGATTTGGCCTCGTCCTCCACTGACCTTTCTCATGATCTTCCGCCCGTAGAACATCACCTTGTCCCTCTTCCTGAAGCGATAGCGGGGAATGCCGGCGTCTCCCTCTGCAACGCCACAAGACGCCGTTAGACCTGTTCCAAGCCGCCCAACGGACCGTTTCCGCTCCTTCCAGCGCCGAGCGGTTCTACGCTATGAATCCTGCCTGGAGGAATCCATCCGGGTTTGAAGGGCTTCAAATCCAAGAGTAACAAAATAACGTAGCTATTTTACGCACTACGGACAATTTGGAGTGATGAATTCACATACATTTTATGTTTTCGGGGGTGGGAGGGAACCAGTGACGTGCGGTGAGGTTCATGTCTGGTGAGGCAGAGTCAGATTTACAAATAAATGAACCTACAGCTTGTTCATCATTTGATTGGCAACATTTAACGTGTTTTGTTTAAAAATTTGTACTGGAATTTTTTACATATTGTCACAAACCTGGCTCATCAGTTTATGACAAAAAGGGGAGACCACACATAATCTGCGTATTTACAAGAGATTTAATAAAATTATTCAACCCTGCGTATCAGTGTGCGTGCAGCGTTGGATGTGTGTGGGTGCGTGTGTGTTGATCAGTTAAAGTTTAACTGATGTTTAACTGTTAAACACATGTTCTGAGACGCGTCTGTGTGTGGGTGAGGGGGCGTGTCCCTGTCCTGCTGGGGCTGCGGAGAGAGAGAGAGAGAGAGAGAACGGAACGGAACGGCAGAGATATGCCAGCGATGGAGGAAAAGCTGGGCTTCATTTGACAGCTTATGTTCTCCAGAACGTTACAGAACACTCGTTCCCATCTAATGGACTCTCTGTCAGGCCCAGTCCGCCGCGGTTCTGCTCGAATCGGTCCCGCAATTGGACCATGAATACGCGCGGTCGCTGCTCCTGTTTGGAGGCTTCTCGGTAAATTCTTCATGTCGCAATATCCCATCCGAGTCCAGACATCGTCAGAAGTTGAGAAAAGAAGGCAAGAAAAGCAGAAAACACGGGTTCTTGCTTGACGTCCAGACATCCAGACAGCCAGCGCTTCCGTGTTTACAAGCCCGTCTCGAACGAGCGGATCAGCTGATGAGTGCTGAATCACTCACGGGTCTCCTATGGGCTGGAGGCTGTATTACACATGGCCTCATTCTGCAGTATTTTAATGCCGCTGAGCACAAGAACACGTGACGCACTAATTGTATTATTAAAAATGAAAAAATCATAAAATATATAATATAATATCACCGATATTATATTATATATTATATTATTTTTATATTATTTTTAATAATACAAATACATGATTTTTATATGATTTTATATTCCCTCCAGTGACTGCACGTCACTGGAGGGAACCGGGGAACCCGGAGAAAACCCACGTGGACACGGGGAGAACCTGCTCCCTACCTTTCTGCCTGTCTCTTAGCAACATAACTCAAAATGTTACTGACGGATCTTGAAGACATTTTCACGTCACCGGGAACAGCCGATTGCATTTCGGCGATGATCCAGAAGAGATCCCGGATTCTGGATCAGTTTGAATCTTTCAGTAACATTGCAGTCAAAAATGTGTAGCTCAATATCTCGCTTGATTATTGACCATAAACGAATGACATCATTGTGAATTCAATCGCTAAAGCTTTACGTTCATTGAATCTAAAAATGTAAACTAAATAAAAATAAGACGATACGTTTTGCTGTGAATCCACTTCAGAGGGGAATGAGCAGCTTGGCGGAGGTTTGTGCTCTCCACTGCTAAACTAGTCCTTCCTGTTTTAGCTTTTTTAATTCAATACCTCCACCAAGGGGATTATGTTTTTGAATGGCATCCGTCTGTCTGTCTGTCAGCAGGACTATGGAAACACTGCAGGAAGGATCTGGATGAAAACGAATCTGAAGATAAATGCGTGCTTGAACAGTCCAGAACGTTCCGGGCACTCACTTGAGAGCTTGTATCTTCTGTAAAGGAGGAACAGGACGACTCCGGTGACGGACAGAACCGTCAGAAGTCCGATCGGCACCATGGCCCACTGGAAGAGGAGCAGAGAGACCGTTACAAGCGTTTGAAGGATCCAGTCGTGTGTAGAACACATCTGTCATATCAGAACCGCCTCTTCGGCCCGTCCACCCGTTTGTGCTCCGGGAGACCGGATTTACAGACACAGTCGCTGCTGATCAATCTGCCTCTGGGACCAATAAAGTATTCTGATTCTGATTTATGTGGCCCCAGTATCCTAAAGTCCACTGGAAGCCATCACTTCCTTCCAACAATGTGGGCAGACCCAGAGCCTGGTCCTGAGGGACACTCCGGACCAGGCTCCTCTTAGGGTGTTTGACTGTACTTGTACTGCTCTAACATTCTATCTAATATCATCATCATCAAGTATCAGAGAACGCTGCCGCTAATGGCTGCTGCAGGCTCCCCATGATTCAACGCCTCTCTGGTCCTCCAGAGGGCGTTCAGCCGCCACGACCGGCTAATGATGATGATGAATATATTTATTAGATAGAATGTTAGAGTACAAGTACAGTCACACAGTAGCATGTATTACAGTACAAATAACGTCAAACATCCTGTCTAAGAGGAGCATTTCAAAAAAGCCCTTGCGGGCTTGTTTCCGTTGAAAGTCCTTCGTACATAAATCATCCACAAATAACAATACAAATAAAAATAAAACCAATATTAAATTACGCAATTGATGCAACGTAACATTAGAAAAACAAAAATAAAATGTTATTACACCGCCAGTGCAAACTAACAATTAATCTAAAATAAATTACACCACTGATGCAAAATGACAATAAATAACTTACATAAATTACAATAAATTACTAAAGCAATTAATACGTGCAACATAGGTGGACAAAAAAAAGGAGGGGGGGTTTGATCCGGAGAGAGTCGTGATGACTATCTCCGTTTCTGTCCCCCTAAAAGGTGTATTTAGTATTCCTGCTTCCAACGGAAATCTTCTGTTCAACTCAACACAGGCCTCCAGACTGATAACTAATAAAAAGATAAAGCAAAGTCTGTGCAATCCATGTTATTATTATAATAACAACCAAGAAGCATATTATTATTATTATTATTATAAGTGTTACATGAACATTCTGACAAAGAGCGAGGAGCGGCGTGGAGAAATGACATACTGGAAATAAACTGCATCCGTCCTCTTCATCGTTCTCCATGTCTGCTGGAAGCAGCCGACCTCTGAGAACGAAAGAAATGATTAATGATTAATGATTAGTGATTAATGATTAATATAAGCATCAAAGTAAAGCCGTGGTTTAATGAAGCTTTACATGCAGCCATTAGTCGCAGTAACCGGACACGCCTGGGGTAGTTGTAGTATCAGGTAGGAGGTCTCAGGGGTAGATCTGGTCTCAGGGGTAGATCTGGTCTCAGATCTGGTCTCTCAGCGTTAAAACCTTCATGACGCTTCCCGACTGAACTGATGATGAATATATTGATGATGAATATATGTATTAGATAGAATGTTAGAGTACAAGTACAGTCACACAGTAGCATGTATTACAGTACAAATAAAGTCAAACATCCTGTCTAAGAGGAGCATTTCTAAAAAGCCCTTACGGTCTTGTTTCCGTTGAAAGTCCTTAGTACATAAATCATCGACAATTAACAATACAAATTTAACAATACAAATAAAAATAATAAAAAACTCGTCATGAAATCCACGCTGAGAGACCAACAGACATTTTAACTCACGGAATAAATAGCTTTCTATTCCCGGTTTATTTTTTATTTCACCAGAACTTTAGTCGCGTTTGTTAATTCAGCAAATTAAAATGACTGCTTACTTTAATATGTTAATGTCGTCGCCGCTGGAAATAGAACGGGAAGAGCCCGTATGTCGTATCAAACGTAAGAACTGGCTAAATTAATATCAACAGATTAATTTTCGGTGTCCAATCAGAGGATCAATCAAACCGATAACCGATTGGAAACAGCCTAGAATAAAGCAAACAGCCTCCAGTTCCAGACTGAAGACCCTGAAAACATTTCCAACGTACCCTTCATGCGCCAAAAGTTCAGCGCAGAGCTGAAAGTCACAGAATGACGCAAAGTAAAGACTGGGAACAATCCGGGTGGCCTGTCCTGCTGCGGCTATCAAAATAAAAGTCGTCCTGACCACAACGAGCAGAGAGTCCGATATGATGATGCCCCTATTGAAGGGGGCAGAACTAGAATGCGCTTTAACGTGTCTACATAATTCAGACGATCTTCTGGAGAAAAACATTTAATTTTATATTTTAGACATTTGACAGTGAATTTGAAGCTTTTATTTTGAAGGGTAAATTATCGGTGATATGAAGCCACGCTTCCGCTCCCACGCCGCGAGTAATGCCACATGCTGATTGGTTGGAGGCTTCCGCCTGTTAGCCAATCACTGAGCACAACCTTGTGAACCCAGGAAGCTTGTGGAGATCCTGACGCCGGATTCAAGGTGAGAATTCCGGAGTATTTATACTACATTTGAATGTTTCGGTGTTTTAAAACGTACGCGGTATCTCCGATATCGAGTATAATCAATAAGCGCGTTTTCAGGAAGCACCTAAACGTGTTTGCGACGCGGTTAGCTCGACACGCTATGAACAAATAGCGCGACTCGTCTCAGCAGTTCGGACGGTGGCTCGGTCGGACTCACCGGAACGTTGATTGATCACGTATTGCCCCCCCCTGCAGGTCGCCCTCCGAGGCGCCATGGGGGTGCTGTCCACCCTGCTGAGGGGGCTGACCAGAGGAGCTGACCGGATGTCTGAGTTCACCAGCAAGCGCGGATCCAGGTCGCACAACAAAGGCCGCGGCGCGCGGCCCGCGGGGACGCACCTCCCCAGCGGGAAGTTCGTGGCCGTGCGGGCAATGATCCCGGAGTTCGTGGTGCCCGACCTGCAGGGGTTCAAACTCAAAGCCTACGTGTCCTATCGAGCCCCGGGAGGATCGGCGCGGCCCCAGACGGCGCAGACCCTGTTCGCCGAGGCCGTGGCCCCCCAGATCAGGAAGGACTGCGAAGAGGGCAAGTTCAGCACGGAGCAGCTGGAGCGCTACGGGTTCGAGCCCACGCAGGACGGGAAGCTCTTCAAGCTCTATCCCAAGAGCTACGTGCGCTGAGAGGCGTCTGCTAAACTGCTGAGTCACGTTTGGTCTCAAAGCACCGCAAGTTGTGTTCCTTAAACTGCGCTCATCAATGCGCGATCAGTTAGTCTGTGTTAGCCAAGTCGTTTAAACACAACATTCAAAATAAATGAACTTTATTGATCAAAGTGTAATTCCTGTATAAAAAGGCACTCCTCATATTCTCTTCAGCGTCTCATGGGTCGTGACCCCGGGCCGCTCCGTTAGGATTTTACTATTATGGTGATTTGAATGTTCAATCTTTGCAACGTTTTCGCCGGATGCCGTTCCTGAAGCGACGCTCTGCATTTATCCGGGCTTGGGAGAAACTGCCAACGCTACATTAGCTCCTGCTAACCGCACCACCCATGAGGCTGCATGTCCTGATGTCCTAGCAGGGAAGTGAGGCGGGGGGACTCCAGGACGTTCCCAGCGTCGGGTCAGACCCGCTCTGGGGTCCAGTCCCAGCGCCACACATGTAGCATGTGATCATAGAATGAGCAGCTGGCCAGCAGACAGGACAGTGAGGGGGCATCCTCACAGGAGCCGCTGGGGGGGGCAGAAGGTGCTGCAATGGCCTCTGGGACGTATCGTCCCGCATCATCCTCGAGGGACGTGTCGAAGCCGGCGGTGGGAGACTCGTACTGGATCTTTAAGTGGCCCCCGCCGCCTGAGAGACCTTCCTTTGGTTCCACTCCGAAGGGTGGGGGGGGCGTTTGAGCCCCCAGGGAGAGCTGGGACCAGTCAGCGCCGTATGCCAGGGAGTTGTGGAGGATGTACGAGGCCACCACAGGACAAGCTCCTCCCCCTCCACCTGGACAGACACGAGGAGGGGGGGGGGGGATTGTTTCACCACGTTTACAGCTACGCTGGATCCAAGCAGGTTTCTAGACTTTAATACCTTTTAAATACTGTAGTATTTATTCTCTACTGACTCGGACCTTCCTCCATACTAACCGAGAGCCTGCTCACAGTGAAGGACATGGAAGCCATTGTGCATGCAGGCTGCCAGCAGCAGGTGCTGATCCGTCGGGTGCCACTTCAGCCTCCACACCCCGCCGCCCACGGGACTCTCGCTGAGAGGCCGGTGCATATTCCTACCGTCCCACAGCAAAACCTGCTCGTCGTAGCTGCAGAACGGAGGTTACGGGACTTCAATCAGAAGCGTAGAACGAGCAGGAGGAAGCAGAGGAGCTAAAGCGAGGCAGCGTGCACAGTTCGGTCGGACCCCTACCTGCCCGTGGCCAGGATGTGCTCCCGATGGGGGCTGCTGTGAATGCTGCACACGCCCATCGAGTGCCTTCAAGAGAGCAGATGACATGAGACACGCCAAAAATGGAGGTTCAGACGAAACGAACGCCAAATGCTCACCGTTTACTCGTGAAAAGGGGAGTCGAGGAACCAACCCTGAGATCCCAGCCTTTTAGTTTGCAGTCATCACCGCCTACACGCGCACAGAGGAAATGGTAGAGGCGTATATACAAGCATGCAAAATTAAATGGGGGGGGGGAAAACATAAAAATAAATCCTGCCAATCAAAAACGAGGAATCAATGAGCGCGTAAACAGTAACTCAACGTCTTTGACTGTCAAACGAGCTCAAAGCTGGCGCTGCCATCCGTCCGGGGTCGCCACCTTCACCTCTTAAGGTCACACCTGTGACCCTAGTTCCTGTTTCTACATGCAATAAAACATTCCTGGGACAAACGTGATGTTTCCCAACTCGACTAGCCGAGTCTACGCTGCTTACACTGCTGGGTAAATGTGGCAGGTTTGCCATGAATGCAACGGAGACTTCATAAATTGTGTCTGTTGAAGTCTCTAAAGCCGAATCATATTTGGAGACTCCTGAAAAACCGGATTTATACAATTAGACACATGAAGCTGAATGTTACCCAGATCTAGTCAAAACTATACACATTAAAATACATATATACAAATGTACGTACATTTAGGGCCCATTTCCACCCAAAACGACATTTAAATATATGAACACACACTTCCTCATGATTCTGGTTCAGCCACAGCTTGAGATTTATCTGATTCCACACATACCTCATCTCATTGTGTCAAAGAGCAGCTCGATTTATCTGCCTGCCTGACCTCTATGTCCGAGCTGGGCGGACCGGTCCGTCCACGCCACCGGCACACGCTTTAAGACGTGACCTACATGCTTTAGTCTCGGTTATTACGTACACAGAATACTTATGAAGTAAAATGATCAGAGCTACTTTTGCTAAAGCGTCTTAAACACACAAATATTTCCCCGTTGATTCCGAGGGACACGAAAGCTCGCTGCAGCGCTGCATAAATAATCTCCGCTGATGAATTACACGTCCGAACATCTAGCGTGGATCCGTGTCATTTGGATTCCAGGGCACCAAACTTCACATTTCTATTCACCGCCACTCTCAGCGCTAGTTTCTGTAAACGTAAAAGTGACATTTCATGACTTAGAAGCTCTTGTCCGAACGCTGCTTCAGATGTGACACATTATAATTCATCATTTTATTTCCGTCACCTGAATAAACCAGCTGAGTGTCCCAGTAGGAAAAGGCTGCGATCCACGCCTCATAATCGTGGGCGTTCCACCGGGACAGGGACACCAGGGCGCCTTCAGCCAGGGCGAGCACGCCGACGCCACCCGCAGAGTCGCTGCACGCCACCCGCAGGTCACTGCTGATAAACACAGGACGTACGACTCAGTCACCAGACCTGCCGGTGTAGCATGAAAGGGCCCCCATCCGACTGGACCGAAGGGGGTTGAACTGGTGCCGCCGATTTGTAACTTAAGCTCCTCCCCGTCGCCCTCTCCTTTTCTTTCAGGATGGCTTTGATCTCGTTTGTGGTTTGGGTAAAACCTCAGTCCTTGTTGGGACGTTGGAAGTTAACAGCACAAACTGGAGGATTCCTTCATTTAAATGGACACTGTAAATGTTACAGACTAGAACTACAGCCTGTGGTCAGTGCTGGGTTGGGACATGGACACGGTGGCAGCTTGGGGTCTGCTTTCTGTCTTCTGTTACCTGTCCAGCCGTCCGGCGGACCAGTCCAAGGACAGAGCCAAGCATTCCGCCCCCACCTTCAGGCTGCTCAGCGTCTGCAGGCTGCGGCCCCCGGCCTGCTGGATACAAGCATTCATGAGCAACGAACAACTCGAGCTGCAGCAAACCAGACGATCCGCGTCAGCAGGGAACGAAGCGGCCGATAGGGTCATTTGCATATTTTCAATTGTTTAATGTAACCGTTAGGTAAAGAACAGCCCCATCTGGTGGGCAGCGATGTTGTGCGCCCTGAAGGTATCGTGATGTCGCTAGGTCAAGAGGTGGAGCCATGAACTTTAGAAATAAACAGTCGGTTGAGGAAGTTGCCCGTTTGATGCCGACTTGCTGGACACTCACCGATCATCACAGAGAACGTTCACTCTGCATCCTCTCAGCTATAAATCAGAACCATGTTCTGCACCCCTCCTCTCCTCCTCCTCCTCCTCTTCCTCAGTGTGGCTCAGAAGGGAGCTTCCCTGTCCCATAGTGAGACCAAATTTAAAGTCTGTGCGTCTCACACCAGGCTTTGTGCCCAGACGGTCTAAAAAGGAGTCGCTCTAACTTTGGATGGCTCTAATATGGCCTTGATGAATCCACTCAAAGATCAAAGCACAGAATGGTGTAAACATCTCGGGGGATTGTTGCGAGGTCACACCTCTCACCTGACTGTCTGACAGAGTGTAGAGCTGCAGCTCTCCAGTGGCGGCCGCCACTCCCAGCACGGCTCGCCCCGAAACCGGCACACGGCACCTGAGAACACGAGTCGATCAGTGGGGAGCGACACCAGCAGCTCCAGAGGGAAACATTGGCTTCTGACCATTTCAAATCCAAAATGGCTGCCGTCTCCATCCGCTGCAGTTCACTGAGAGGAGGGCCGACCTGAGCCTCTCGCCTGAACTCAAACAGGTACAGACGACCCGTCCGGCTGGCGGCTGCATGCCCCTCCCCCGTCTGGAGGAGGAATGTGACACAGATCAGTCAGAGTCAAGCCGTGTTATCTATCGACGGCACGGTTAGTAGCGTGCGTGTTAGCTACAGCATTCACTCATTCATATAAAGGGGTTCGGGTTAGACAGCATGAGAAATAAATGTATTCTGGATCGTCGTTAGGAAGAGATATTACATTTCAGAATCAGAATCAGAATCAGAAGTGGTTTATTGTCAGTGAGGGTTCACAGACTAGGAACGTTTCTCGGTGAAGTCGTGCTACATGTAACATGAATGACAAAATACAAAAACCATACAAGTACAGACACACCAGCAGCAGCTGGAGTGGTTACACAGATGTGTACTAGCAGCAGTAAACTAGCGTCACCACGCAGTGCAAGAGAGCACCAGGGTGACCGTAGGAGGCGCCATCCGGAAGTCATTAAACATGAAAACCCAACTTCTGGATTAAAACATCAACTCTGATTCACTTTGACTTTTCATGGTTGGTGTTAAAAACACACCAAGAACAATCTAGAACCTTCTGGTGCTGATCCGGATCACCGTGTGGGTCCAGTTAGGAGGGGGATGAGCGGCTTGGGGGAGGTCTGCGCTCTTCTAGTCTCATATTTGTCCTTGCCACTAAAGCTGCAATTGCGGACTCGAGTCGGTCGAAGTGCCACTGAGCAAGGCTATCCACCCACACTAGCTGGTTCCAGGTTCGGGTTCGGGTTCGGGTCGGCCTGCTATGAAACCTCACCCCTTTCTGCAGCTCATACGTCCCGCAGACCAGGACGTCGTTGTCCGGAGACACGGGACACCACTCCACCGCGTCCGCACTCAGCTCCGTGTCGAACACCTGCAGATTGCGGGTCTTCGACCTGGAAGCCATCGCCGTCTGCTTCCGGATCCGGCAGCTAAAGAGTCCGCATCGCGTTAACTACGTCACCCCTATAATGGTGCTATTATGTGCTAGCTAGCTCGGTTAGCTAGCTAGCTGTAATTAACGCCTGTAACCCCGCGCAGCGTAAACTGTCAACACTGAGACGCTTAATGTGGTTAACGCGACATCCGGTCGATCTATTAAATCTCCAAAGTCCAATTAAGCTTCTTGTAATCGTGAATGTCCCCAAAAGAAACGCTCATAAACAAAACTCACATACGAGCCAGTGTTGACCCCGCCCCTTCACGCATGTTTACGTCACTACGCAGCACAAGGACGCATTCTTCTTCGATTCAGAGCATTGGCGCCACCTGCCGGACCGGAGGCGTAATAGATGATATACGGTTTATCTCATATTCCCGTCTCTTTTAAATACTTTATTAAACGACCTGAACATTTAAGTAAAAGTCTATCTTAGTGTCCAGCCTGATTTGGTCTACAGTATTGTAACAGTGTCTTCCTGTGTCTCTGTAATCCTGCCAGCATTTAGGTTTAATTCCTCTTAGGCCTGTTTTTCTGTCACTCCTTAATGGTTCCTCAGTCACCAACGTGACGCATTGTACATTTCAAAGGCAGCCATACTGCTACAGCCACTTACTAAAGATGCGCTAGTATTAATCGGCATTATTAAGAATCATTATTATTGACGCGTTACACTCCGCGTGACGTCATGGCGTCCGCCGTGATAGTCACGTGAATTGTGACGTAGGCGGTCACGTCTCTCTGTCACATCACTGCTCCGGGTGTCGAATAGTGCAACAAAACTAGCTTGCTGGCAGAACTACAATGGATTTTAACGTAAAGAAATTAGCCTCGGGTGCTGGGCTGTTTTTCACACGGGCTGTCCAGGTAACGTAACGTAACGAGCTCCTGAAACATTTTCGATAGCAGCTCTCTCGGTCGGCTAGCAGCTTTATCCGGCTGCTAGCTGTTGATGTTAGGGTTAGCTAGCAGCTGTGTCACTTTGACACAGTATAAATTCAAACTGGAAATAATAACAATTAGTGACTGAATATAACGGCTGTTTGTATTCTGTAGTCATTTCACTAATTTTGTGCCAGTTTGTGATTTTGAGGAAGAGGAGTGAAACCACTGCTGACGTCATTATGGCCATCACGAGTGTCACTATTCATGTTGTAGCACGAGTTGTGTGGTGTGTGGCACCGCTCCACTGGATTGTGACGTCAGGACTGTTCGTGTTTCAGACTGTTTTAATGTTTCAGGTTGTTTTAATGTTTCAGACTGTTTTAATGTTGCAGACTGTTTTAGCTTGTTTTAATGTTTCAAACTGTTTTAATGTTTCAGACTGTTTTAATGTTTCAGACTGTTTTAATGTTTTAGACTGTTTTAATGTTTCAGACTGTTTTAATGTTTCAGACTGTTTCAGACTGTTTTAATGTTTCAGACTGTTTCAGACTGTTTTAATGTTTCAGACTGTTTTAATGTTTCAGACTGTTTTAATGTTTCAGACTGTTTTGATGTTTCAGACTGTTTTAATGTTTCAGACTGTTTTGATGTTTCAGACTGTTTTAATGTTTCAGACTGTTTTAGCTTGTTTTAATGTTTCAGACTGTTTTAGACTGTTTTAATGTTTTAGCTTGTTTTAATGTTTCGGACTGTTTTAATGTTTCAGACTGTTTTGATGTTTCAGACTGTTTTAATGTTTCAGACTGTTTTAATGTTTCAGACTGTTTTAGACTGTTTTAATGTTTTAGCTTGTTTTAATGTTTCAGACTGTTTTAATGTTTCAGACTGTTTTGATGTTTCAGACTGTTTTAGCTTGTTTTAATGTTTCAGACTGTTTTAATGTTTCAGACTGTTTTAATGTTTCAGACTGTTTTGATGTTTCAGACTGTTTTAATGTTTCAGACTGTTTTAGCCTGTTTTAATGTTTCAGACTGTTTTAATGTTTCAGACTGTTTTAATGTTTCAGACTGTTTTAATGTTTCAGACTGTTTTAATGTTTCAGACTGTTTTGATGTTTCAGACTGTTTTAATGTTTCAGACTGTTCCAGCGGGCTCCTCGTAACTCGCTTCCACAAAGCATGTGAAGGCTTCCTTGCTCTGCTTCAGTTCACAGAGGAGAAGCTGGGCCAGGCAGAGAAGACGGAGCTGGACGCTCACCTGGAGAACCTGATGATCCGCGCAGACAGCACCAAACACTGGACCGAGAAAGTATTCAGGCAGACTGAGGTTCTGCTGCAGCCCAACCCAAGTATGTCACCAATTGATTGTTTCCTAAAACAGTGATTTCATTGGTTGGCCGGGGGACATGTGACTGTTCTAGAGTATTTATATATCCAGCAGAACTACTACTATTCCTGTTTACAAAGTAAATGTCGACTCTACAAAAGGAAATATTAAGTGACTGATTAGAGGGTTATCATTTAGCAGTAGTTTATATATACACGCGTATACTGACAGTAAGTCTGCAAACCTTTCCAACCCCCTCCAGTACTACATAATGTCCATTATAAAGTATTTTTCTGATAAATTGTGTATATCGTAGTAGGGCGAGGAGAATGCCTCTAAATTCAATTGTCACACACTGGGCTTTAAAAAATGAGACGCGCTCACAAATAGGACAAAGGCAAAAAATAATATAAATATATATAATATAAATATTATATATTTATGAAATACTACAAGGACCGCGACACGTGGAAGGAAGCAAACAGATCGGATACTTTGCAGCTTTTCGGAGCAGCACGCTGGGGAACGGGGAGCTCTAACGTGTCATTCTTTTCTGATTCTCCATGCTACAGTCGACCACACTGGTGAGTATTGTTCCTCCCTGCTTCACTGACATACCACAGTATGTTCTTTCATTTATTTGAACTATCACTACAGAGCTCAAATAAGCACAGCATTGTTTTCATGGCTGCAAAATGTATTTTAAATGTGCAGAGACTCACAACTGTACTGTTACTTCGGTGCTGAATGTTGCAAGCAGGGAATGAGTCCACCGATTCCCTCCGTTTAACAGCCTTTTACGTTTGTGTGTCCTTTGATGTTTTTATGATTCATCCTGGACCGCGTGGGCTTATGAGGGCCCCCTGCGGTTCTTTCAGTAACCGTTTCATGTCATTGGGTGTGAGGTAATCTCCATAAGTACTCGTTGGTCTCCAAACAAACTAAAACTCTTGTCTGTATCTGCAGGTGCCAGAATCGAAGAGTTCCTTTACGAGAAGTTGGACCGGAAGGCTCCTTCCAGAAATACTAATGGAGAGCTGCTGGGTCAATATATGCAGGACGCAGCCAAGGAGTTCGGGGGTGAAACTCCTTATGGTTAGTCTGCACCCACTCCAGGAAGAGAGCAAGACGCTGTCGGCGTTCTCTGGCCTTTGACCGATAGAGCTGCTGCAAGGAACTACATAGGCGATCAATTACTCGAGTTCACGGTGCGAGGATAGTTGTCCTCTCCTTTACTCGCTACTTGTGAGATGCAAACGGATTTAATGCAGTGTCTAGTTTCAGTTTGGATGCATTGCGATGCTCCGTTGTAGACTGTCGTGCTGCAGAGAGCAAAGGGCTGACATGGCTGTGGTGGACGGGTCTTTCCAGGGAGCACTCTGTTGGAGGTGGGGGAATGTGAGAAGAGATTAGGAGCTTCGGAGAGAGAGTTCTTCCAAACGACGGCCATCAGCTATCTTACCCCCCTCAGGAACTTTCTGGAAGGAGACTGGAGGACCATTTCCGTGAGTGTCTGCTCTGCCGCCGCGATAAAGACCGTTTAACAGAGGTTTGACTTGTCGACGCGTTTGTTGGACGATGTTTCATTCCAGTAAAACACGTTGGAACGCTTTGGGTTTTGGTCGGTCTCTATTTAATACTTTATTATTGGTTAGTCAGCTATTGGAGTTTTATATTAGCCTTCAGTGAAATGGTAATCCTCTCGTTTTGAGCTCGAGCGCTTGTCACAATGCCATCTTATTTTGAACATTTTCCCACAGGAAGCCTGATCATTTATATTTCCAACCTGCCCCCCCCTCCCCCCCCCCCAGTCCTCTTCTAGAAGCCAGTTCCTGAGAAGTTTCTTAATTGAGGGAAACATGAACTCTAAGCTGTAGCAGAAAATCTTGATGAGAAACCTCATTATGAGAGATATGATCCCCCTAGATCTGACACCGCAGCTTTGTGCCCCCCCCCCCCCCCCCCCCCCAACCAGGCATGTTTTTGGATTGTAAAAGTGAAGAAACAATTTTCAAGTCATAGAGATGGTTCTATGCTAAAATAGCGAAAATAAAGGAACCAAACAATCATCTAACGTGATATTTGGGGATATGGTTCATATGTTGTGCTTTCACAGAGTGGGGGGGGGGGGGGGGGGTGCACCATGCTAGCGTCACTCTCATCTCAGCGGTCCCTAACTAAGTCGTTGTTTGAACTTCAGAAAGAACGACGTCTCCTGGAGAACCTTCGCTTGGACCTGGATGCCTGTAAAGCACGTCTGAAGAAGGCTAAGGTGGCTGAGGCCAAGGCTTCGGTGAGTTCTCCGAGCCCCCCAGCCCAGCCCCAGCCCCCCCAGCCCCGCTGCTCTGACCCTTCTAACATTAGAAGCCCTCTAGTGACTAACTGTCTCTATATTCATCACCTTTTCAGTGCGAGGGTGACGTGAGTATTCTATAGCATTTAAAGGCTTTCAGTGTGATGCGCACTTTGATTTGTTTTCCACATCTCATTTCCTTTCACTTACTTTTCTGTGCTAGTTCACTTACTGGTGACAAGAAAATAATGAATCTTGCATTTATACTGCAAGGTAAAAACGTTATACGCACACGACCAGCATTAATGGTAGTTTATCGGAGTATGACATCAAGTCTCTAGTGTAAACAAAGCCTTTCAAAATGGCCGATGGCGTTGCATTGTGGGATACCGTTACTATTTCTTAGCAAAAAGGACAAAGGCCCTCTATAGATAAAATAAATGTTTAGATTTCTATTTGGTTTGTCAGTAAACCTAAACTGGAGCCTAATCCTTGCCATTAAATTCATATATAATGCAAATGTATTTCAGAATGCTCTAAAGCTGTTTGGCCGTATTAATCATCAGCTGCGTATGACGAGAGAGACACACAAAGAGCGAACGGTAGTCCAGTAAAGCAAACAAAACTAAAGCCCTGCAGGAAAAACCATTAAAGATCAAGTACCGTCGTTTTCACGACCTTATGACGCACCTCTTGATTCGGCGCCGTCTCATTAACGGCTGATTTTTCGGTATTTCAAACGTACAAATGGACGCGCGGCACATTTTGAAAAAAATCCAAGACTTTTAGGCGCGTCCTATGGGTGTGAAAATACGGTAATCAACAAACGACCCCGACTATAAACCTTCAGGAAGCGACTCCACCCGGAATCATGATGATAATGTCTTTGTTTGGCAGTAGGTGGCAGCAGGTCTACATCCAAAGCTGCCCCAGCGTCAGCCTTCCTTCCTACACAAGGAACCATTCCTACACATGGTTGGTGTCTTTATACACCAACCATGAAAAGTCAAAGTGAATCGGAGTTGATGTTTTAATCCAGAAATGAGGTTTTAATGTTAAAATATTTTTTATTCTTGACCTCATTCTGGATCTGATCTGGATTCGGTGGTGAGATAGAGATCCCCCCCCCCCCCCCCCCCCCCCACATGACTAAACATCGGTCAATAATCAACTGAGATACTGAGGAACACATTTTGAAGCTCCATCGACTGCAATGTTGATGAAAATTTCAAAGTGAACCAGAAACTCTTCTGGATCAACACCAAAATGTAAGGATCTGTTTCTGGTGAGAAATCCCTCCATAACCTTTTGTGTTACGTTGCTGACAGACAGACACACAGACAGATTGTTTGTCTGTGTGTCTGTCTAACGCTGCTCATTACGTAACCGCCGCCTCACGTTAAATGGAAAGTTCCACTTCAGCTTGTCTGGTTTTTTTGTTTGCATGTCAAACAAAATCAAAAGTCTGACTTTCATCAGGGCTTGAGGTGTGATGATGATTACATAAAACATTTTGCTGACTGAAGTCAGACTTTTGCCAACTGGTGTCTGTGCATGTGTGTGGTAAAGTGCAGGAGGTTAGCACTGAAGCTGTCGCGGCGCGTTATCGCTGACTGTGCTCTTTACAGTGGGTGAGTGGGATGACTCAGAGGATGTTTACATACTTTGGGTTGCATCACCTTCCTTTTATGGCTCCAGACACACCTAATGTAAGAACGTGCAGCTTTTAACTGCCAAACAACTCTCCAATCTTGTGCAATTGACAAAGACATGTGTGTACACTTTCACATGAATAATGAACCTGCCCAAGGTCAATTGGGATAGGCACCTGAGGCTGAATGAAGAAGCTAAAAGTTTCCCTTTCTGCAAGTCTATGAAGAAATCTTTTATTTCCTTGGAGCGTTAGCGGCCACTGAGTTCTGGCAGCACGTTTGGCGCACGTGAAAACATGTCCAGAAATCGATGTTAATGACTTGAGCCTGGATTAAAATCCGAGGCAGGAACGTGTATTTGACCTTTATGACCCCTCCCTGCACCGTCAGCAACCCAAGCCGCTACTGCATTGCCCTTTCCCACACGTGTAAATACTAATAAAGTAACAGTAGCGTATATTTCATTAAAAAAAAATTTTAGAATATAAAATGCTTGTTATCAATAAAATAATGGAGGTGTAAACATTTATAGCAACCGCAGATTCCTGCTTTATATTCATATGTTCGGCAAGAAAGTCTGCGACGCAGTGAATCCACGGAAAGCGACCGGCGACGTAGCGAGGGACGGCTGGACACTGCTTGCGTATCGATAGTTTGAATGCTGCTCTTCACCTCACTGTTTCTGTAGGTGGCTCCAGATTTTCAGGAGACCAGACCTCGCAACTACGTGCTGTCTGCCAGCGCCTCTGCGGTAAGGAGGCCGTTCTGTTTGACTTCACAAGGTAGGAGGACAGAAAGCCTTTACTGTCACTCCACAAAGACATCCAAGCAAGTTAGTCCACATCTGGTCAACGCAAATTATAACGGATACAAACCGTGTACAAACGAGCCATTTGTTCTATAGATTATGAGTATTCTGCATGGGGACTATTGCTAGTGTTGTAGTTCTTGAGATCGGTCTCGGTCTCCAGACCACTTTTTAAGGGTCTTGTCTCGGAATCGAATCAGACTTTTATCGGCACATTGAGAGGAAGCAGAAATTATTCCTCGTTTATTTATGCTGTAATTTTATGGAGGAAACTTGTTCTGGCTGCTCAGGAGAATTAATACTTCTGTGAAGAACATTGTCTGGCTTTCTCTGCTCTGCTGAAGGTTCTGTGTTGTGAAAGTTTACGGCAAGTTGGCTGGCAAAGCACCAAAATGTCAAAGTTTAAAACCCATGTTCAAAAAAATTATATATATATATATATATATTATAGTCTGGAAAATGTCTTGGTCTCGACTACAACACTAACTATTACTGTACACTTAAAATGTATGTACTGTATATAGTGTATTTACGGTTTGAAATTGGGTCCTGTACCCGTTTCTAAAATGCAGCAATGTGTAGTTTGTGTACTTGTACAAGCACCCCCCGCTCCTAGACCCCCTGAGTGAAGGCTCTGTGGAAAACAAACGTGGAAAAGGAAGGAAAGAAGGCAGGCATTTGCAAATGAAAACAGTGTTTCTGTTACTTCCTTTATTCCACTGGTGATGATGATGATGAATATATTTATTAGAT
The DNA here is from genome assembly GCF_040956055.1 of Brachionichthys hirsutus. Taxonomy (NCBI): domain Eukaryota; kingdom Metazoa; phylum Chordata; class Actinopteri; order Lophiiformes; family Brachionichthyidae; genus Brachionichthys; species Brachionichthys hirsutus. Next base: position 14,510,937 of record NC_090900.1, on the reverse strand, counting down.
AGAATGTTAGAGTACAAGTACAGTCAAACAGTGGCATGTATTACAGTACAAATACAGTCACACATCCTGCCTAAGAGGAGCATTTCAAAAAAGCCCTTGCGGTCTTGTCTCCGTTGAAAGTCCTTAGTACATAAATCATCGACATTTAACAATACAAATAAAATAAAAATAAAAGCAATATTCAGTTACTCAATTGATGCAAAGTAACATTAGAAAAATAAAATGATTTTACACCACCGATGCAAACTAACAATAAATTTAAACTAAATTACACCACCGGTGCAAAATGACAATGAATGACAATAAATTACATAAATTACAATAAATTACAAAGACACTTAATATGTGCAACGTTGGTGGACAAAAAAGGGGGCTGTGGGGGGGTTGATCCGGAGAGAGTCGTGATGACTATCTCCGGTTTCCAAGAGCTTTCATGTGGAATGCTGCTTAAATGTCAAAGTTCTGCTCCACATAGCAAAATAGATGTGAGTTGGGAAGATCTGCCAAGCTACAAAGAATAACATCGCTGAACAGGTCTTTAAAGATTATCAGGCGTCTATCATGCCTTAAAGTGCAGTCTATAAAAGATGCTGAAATAAATTATTCCTTTGAAGGAGTTGAAATAAGTTTGTAACGTTCCCTAAATACCAAAAGGCCGAAGTACCAACTTTTGGGGGTGGAATTTATCGCTTGATTCTTTTCCAAGCCAGAGGGGGTTGGTCAGAATAGGAGAGATGAGCAGAGCCAATAGGGAAGATGAAACGCTACCGCGGTCCGCCGTGAAAGACACGCTAGCCAGTAACGTTTGCATCGCTGAAGAAGACATTTACATATTGTAGGTGTCTATTGAGTTCATGAAAAAATAAAGAGCTTGTTTTTGAGCGTTTACTCTGAAAAGGGGAAGATGACGGGTCGTTCAAATTGTAGGACGGGGCGTCAGGATGACTTTCATTCTTGCAGATGTTGACTTTTTTTTTACATAAAAGGAACCAATGTGGTGAAATTGATACTAAGAGTTCATTGGATTTTATGCATCTGTATACGATTCATGCATTTTGTGGAAACCTGAATCTTTTTTTTCTTTGATATATAAGCAGATTGAATATAGACACATTTTTAATAGTATTCTGAAACGCAGTATTTACTACATCCGTACCTTAAACATGTTTAAGCCTGCCGCTGCAGAGGGGTTGCTTCTGTGCCAATATTAATACGTTGCCTCATCTGTTTCAGGATCTCCGAGCTTCTGAAATATTAACTCTCTTTTCCTCTTTTGCTGCATGTGATGACTGATCAGCTTTGGAGTGAGGAAGTGGAAAAAGTAAGTCCACCACGTTCTTCGTGTCATCGTTTTCTCGAGGCCGCGCCCCCCGAGGACATCGCCGACGTTGCTAGAGGATGTGTTTGAATGTCTTGGACTGTACTCTCACATACATTTATGTTAGCAGGAATAGTTTTCCAGCGTGTCTCCAGATTCAGCTGTGGCCTCTGTGGAATCTGGCACGCACGCAGAGCAGCACGAAGGATCGGCATCATTGTTGTTCTTTCTCTTGCTTTAGGCCGAACACGAGCTCCGTGTTGCCCAAACAGAGTTCGACCGCCAGGCAGAGGTCGTCCGGCTGCTTCTGGAGGGCATCAGCAGCACTCATGTATGTGGGTCACGCAGAGTTCAACGTTGCTTTTGCAGTTTGCAGAGATGTATAATTACCTTATTAGGTTATGTTTTCAGTCTGTAAGGATTGGAGGGGTATGTGCTTCAGTAGTTTGGAAAAAACTAAGAAAATAAATAAGAAATTGGAAGTTTAAAGAAAGATAATCACAACGTATGTGGACTGTTTTTCCTTTCCTACCACCCTTTAAGAAGGTCAAAGTCTGTATTCATGTATGATTCCCTAGTTTTTGTGTATTCTTGCTGAAATCTGACCCCCCCCCCCCCCCCCCCCCGACTGTTGAATTGTCTTTTTACAGGTGAACCACCTGCGCTGCCTGCATGAGTTTGTGGAGGCACAAGCAGCGTACTATAAACGGTGTCACCTCCACATGCAAGACCTCCAGAAGGAGCTGGGAAGGTAACGACCAGAACGTCACACCTCTGATGAGGACCTCAGTTGGAGCGTCATCTTCAGTATTCATTGTAAACGTTTTATTCTGTGGAGCCATCCATCCATCCATCCATCCATCCACTTCCTCCGCTTATCGGGGGCCCGGTTGCGGAGGAAACAGTCTGATTTCCAGACTTTCCTCGAGCTCTAGCCCAGGCACCTCTTCCAGCTCTTCTGGGGGGGGGGGTACTGTGGTGTTCCCAGGCCAGCCGAGAGACAGTCTCTCCGTCGAGGTCAGCAGCTCCCCGCCTGCGCTGTAAGCGGTGTTGCTGCACCGCTTTCCCCCCCCTGAGGCGCCCGAGGGTTTGCCAGTGAAGCGGAACCTCGGTTGTGGACTCTTTGGGATATTCTGGAGAAGTGGGTTAAAGTGCAAATAGATCTACTTTCCTCTGTCATTGCATGTAACTTAAATGTTTAATAGCAGTGAAGCTTCTTCCAGAGGACCTCAGCAAGAACGTTTCTCTTTGGTCTGTCAAAAAGCCAAGTAAAAAAAAAAAACAAGAACTTTCACTGAAAAACACGAATTAAATAGAAATCTGGTTAAAATCAACTCATTTTTAATCAGCGCTTGTTAGTAAAAGGAGCTTTTTTTGTGTGTAAGTGTTTGTTTCAACCCTCCCCCTTCCAAATACATGTTTTTGATACTACATTTTACATAATTTAATTAAAATGATAACATAAGCGTCAGACTGGCTTTCTGTGTGCTGACCGTCGTATGTCCCCGTTTTGCCGTTCTCAGGCTTCCCAATGCTTTTGCCCTGAACTCCGTTCACTCTGCATCAGACACAGTCAGCAGCCCCGTGGAGACGGACACGCTGACCATCGAAGAAGTTCAGGCGCCGGCTACCGGAACCCGCAAGGCGAAGGTCCTTTACGATTACGATGCGGCTGACTCGAGCGAGCTCTCCCTTTTGGCTGATGAGGTAAGGCTGCGTTACCAGCCTGCCACGCTCTGGTCTTTAACGTACGGCTAGGGATGGGAACCGACAACCAGCTCTTGTCCTGTTTCAATGCCTTGGAATCGTTTGACATCTTTGCAAATGATTCCCTTATCAATTCCAGTGAGCTATCAGCTATTCTTTATAAGGGCCATTGATACTTCATTTCTGTCTTATTCACAAGGTCGTTTTTATTTTTCGGCCGGTTTTATGCTTCCTGTGGGTGCGTGTACTTTCTTTGTTCCCATTGGTGCTCCATATCCTCTGTGTTGCAGCTCATTACAGTTTACACAGTGCCAGGAATGGACTCTGATTGGCTGGTTGGAGAGCGAGGAAACCAGAAAGGAAAAGTGCCCGTGACATACCTGGAGCTGCTCAGCTAAAGCGTATTAATACAGTGTCACACACACACACACACACACACACACACACACACGGGATGTGTGTGAGTTGGTACCGCTGAAGCCATGTGAATGTTTACTTCACTGAAATGAATTTCCTACTAACCTGTAATCTTCAGAAGAACTCGATCATAAATAAAAAAAAACCACTAACAGATGTTTTAAGTTAAGTACGCTCAGAACACACTGGAGTATACTCCAGCAAATATTGTTACACTTCCCCATTCGGGACGGTCAACATTCCTATTTATCGTTGTGCACCCCGACAGTTGTCGGTGGCGTTTCCTTGGTTGGTTGAACTGAACTGTTATTGTTATGATGACTGCTGAATAACTCATTATTTATTATGCATATCTGTAACCGTTTGTCCGATTAGACTTCCTAGTTTTTGACCTCACGTACCTGAAGACTGAAGATGTCCCCGTGAACGTTAGACACTCCCCTCCTAACTGCCTTAAGGTGACGGGAATGAACTCCCAGCGTCTGCATGTGTCGCTTTCGCTCGCCTTTGCGTGTTTGTGATTGTCGGACATTTTGTGTTGCTGTTCCGTCTCACTGCTTCACCTGCTGCATGTGCTACAGCCCGGCTAAAGGTGTGTGCGCACGTGAGAGAGAATTGGATGTGAGATCCGATGCGGTGAAAACTAAGATCTCGTCACCGTCTCCTGATGTTTTGTGAAATGAGCGTGACGTAAATGTAAGTAAGGGAGCGGCTAGCGTTCTCGCAGCCAGCGAGCCCAGCAGTGATTCTCATAATTAAGAGATAAACGTCCTCTTCTGTGCTCGTTTCACAACGCTGCTTCTAAAGTTGTTTCACTTGTTGATTCTGTTCTGCCTGATATCGCGTTAATGATTTATCACAATGTGTAATGCCTGTTCCTTAAGCAAGATGACGAAATAAAATGTGGCTGATTTGATCGAATGTTAGATTGTTTCATTTCATCAGCCACTGTTCACGTCCGTATAAAGCTTTGGAGGCGTGTTCAGGTACGTCGTTGGTAAAAAAAAAGTACACCTACTCAGAAGACGTCACACGAGTGATGTGGATCAGCGCCGCCATCCGAATCCACATTTGACTTCACCTCGAGGAGGAGGCCGTCTGTATAGCTGGAAAACCAATCGCACCACTCGGCATGCCATCCTGATAATCAATCGAACTGTTCGATGGTACCTAAGGGTGTTGTACAATACGGATCTGTAGTACGCTGGTACTTCATGTTTATCAGCACTAGAAAAGAGCAGCTTTTCCTGCCATGAACATCCGGACCTCTGGTTTGGTGAGTTTGAGAGATAAAGCTCTAGGACTGAGATTTAACGAATATACTGCTGCCTTTTATATTTTTATTATTAAGTACTAGATAATTAACCTTCGCACTCCTAAAATATATTGGAATAAAAAGAAAAACACTTTCGGTGGAAGCATACCATGAAGTCCCATTGTGGACTGCAGCCGTCCGGCCTGCTCGCCGTCCGGTTTGAGTTGGACAGGAAGAGACAACATGCCTCCGTTCAGGACGTACATACAGAGCAAATTACACCGGGGAACCCAAAGAGGATCCACGCAGACACGGGGGGAACATGCGAGCGCCACACAGAGAGGAATCCAACCCGCAACTGCACTATCCCCTGTGCCATGCATGGGGCAGGGCTCCACAAGTTGCAGCTTCAGCCCAAAGGCTGTGATGTGTGCAAATAGTCCGATAACTTGCTGCGTCTTTTCCCTGAAGGCTGGCATTCACTTCATTCAAATGTGTTACGTCAACCAAAAGTCCAGTTGGTCTTTCCATCGGTTGTCCCTTTCCAGGGACAATGTCCCCATTAAAACAACAGATCCACTGCAGTGCGGTTCTCCTGTAGAGCGATACATCACATCTCCACATTCGTCCTCTTTTTGTGTTCCTTCAGGGAGGAACTGCATCCTTCATTTGTGCTCCATATGGCCAACCAAACGGGCGTGCGGTGGCGTAGTGGGTAGCGCTCTCACCTCAAAGCAAGAAGGTTCCATGTTCGATTCCTTTCTGTGCAGAGTTTCTGACGGTCTGTCTGGGTTGTCTCCAGCGCCTTTGATTTCCTCCCACCTCCAAAGACATGAACAAGTCCCTGCAAGTTGTCCGTAGGTGTCGGTGATTGTTTGAGCTGGCGTCTCATCGGGAGCAAAGAAAACAGATGTTTTTATTACATTTAGATGTTGATCTTATTCTTATTTTCATTTGTTTATTGGTAAATACATTTTTATTTTACCATCAAAAGCCATTCCTCAATGTTGTTTCGGTAACATTCCCAACAATTCCTGAAAAAAACCCCGCCCCGGCAGAGGTAATAACAACAATTACAACTATAGTAATAACTCTTTGATGTCAGTGTGTTCACGCCTGAAATAAAGGAAGCAATCTTCAATCAGTTGCGGTGGGGAGTGAAACCAACCGCGACGACACCACTGGTTTTACCAGACACACTGGTGTCGATGGATTCATGACGGTCTTTGAGTGACTGGTCCAAATTTAGACCGTAAGAGGCCATTTTGTTTTTTACAGTGCGCTTTTTTACAGGGTTGTGTTTCAGCTTTCTTTACACACATACTTGACGTTCATGTTTAGCCAAGCAAGAATGTTAAATTCATAGTAGCTGAGAGAGAGCCTATCTGCTCCAAACTCTGTTCTTAATTTGCCTTTGCAACGCCACAATTCATGTAAATTTAATACAAATACACTGCATATATATACGGTACTAATATATAGTACCGTGAAACGAAAGTCAGTCTGGAAGACTTTAGTTTTGCATGTTCATGCATGTAGTCTAGTTTTGTCACACCAACGTCACGCTAGTCCTTCATGTGCTGCTTTCATTTTTCCGACAGCGCGGTCGTCATGGTGCTGCTGTGTCTTTATTAACCCCCGGTCTGCTGGTTTGTGAGCGCCCATTCTTTTATAATAATAATAATCATAATAAGAATGTTCCAAAAGTTCTACATACAGTTTATTTGTGATAAATATTACATCATAATTTATTTTTAAGAAAACAGACATTGAAAACAAGTCACATAACGTTATCCTGTACAGGTGAAATAAGCATTGGAAATATTCTGGGGAACATTCTGTGGATATGAGAAATAAAAACAACAACTCAATAACCAACCAAAAGACAGGCGGTAAATGCAGACGCAGGACGACGCCATAAAATCCCATCGTATGAGTCCTGTGGATGACAGCGTGGGAAGCAGCCACAGGAAATGAGAAATGACCGTGGAGCAACATTATGACAATATTATGGTCGTTACACGCTGGAGTTACACACTGGAGTTACACACTAGAGTTACACACTGGAGTTACACGCTGGAGTTACACGCTGGAGTTACACACTGGAGTTACACACTAGAGTTACACACTGGAGTTACACGCTGGAGTTACACGCTGGAGTTACACACTGGAGTTACACACTAGAGTTACACACTGGAGTTACACACTAGAGTTACACACTGGAGTTACACGCTGGAATTACACACTAGAGTTACACACTGGAGTTACACGCTGGAGTTACACGCTGGAGTTACACACTGGAGTTACACACTAGAGTTACACACTGGAGTTACACGCTGGAGTTACACGCTGGAGTTACACACTGGAGTTACACACTAGAGTTACACACTGGAGTTACACACTAGAGTTACACACTGGAGTTACACACAAGAGTTACACACTGGAGTTACACGCTGGAGTTACACGCTGGAGTTACACGCTGGATTTACACACTGGAGTTACACACTAGAGTTACACACTGGAGTTACACGCTGGAGTTACACGCTGGAGTTACACGCTGGAGTTACACGCTGGAGTTACACACTAGAGTTACACACTGGAATTACACACTAGAGTTACACACTGGAGTTACACACTGGAGTTACACACTAGAGTTACACACTGGAGTTACACACTAGAGTTACACACTGGAGTTACACACTGGAGTTACACACTGGAGTTACACGCTGGAGTTACATGGTAGAGTTACACACTAGAGTTACACGCTGGAGTTACACGCTGGAGTTACACACTGGAGTTACACACTAGAGTTACACACTGGAGTTACACGCTGGAGTTACACGCTGGAGTTACACACTGGAGTTACACACTAGAGTTACACACTGGAGTTACACACTAGAGTTACACACTGGAGTTACACACAAGAGTTACACACTGGAGTTACACGCTGGAGTTACACGCTGGAGTTACACGCTGGATTTACACACTGGAGTTACACACTAGAGTTACACACTGGAGTTACACGCTGGAGTTACACGCTGGAGTTACACGCTGGAGTTACACGCTGGAGTTACACACTAGAGTTACACACTGGAATTACACACTAGAGTTACACACTGGAGTTACACACTGGAGTTACACACTAGAGTTACACACTGGAGTTACACACTAGAGTTACACACTGGAGTTACACACTGGAGTTACACACTGGAGTTACACGCTGGAGTTACATGGTAGAGTTACACACTAGAGTTACACACTAGGGTTACACACTGGAGTTACACGCTGGAGTTACACACTGGAGTTACACACTGGAGTTACACAACTGGAGTTACACACTGGAGTTACACAACTGATATCTGACCACACTTATTACAAAATAAACACAGAGAGTTTGTTCTCGGCTCCATGAAAGGGACATTAAATCAAAGGAGACCTGCTTCCTGCTTCAGCCAGTATAAGGATGCCCAAAAGGAGCTTACAAATAAAACCTGTGGGATACGGGGGTGTTAAACACACACATGATTGACCCCCCCGCCCCCCAGTGTGAGTGGATGGGTGAGGCCTTTTAAAGCGCTTTGGGCACACAGGTGTAGAAAGCTCTATATAGTGCAGTCCTTTTAGCATGTAGCATGCTCCTAGCGTTGCAGGTGTGACCTGAGAAGCTACTGAGGGAGGAGTTCAGCACCAAAGAACACTTCATGCTCTCTCTGAATGATGAGATGGGGGGTCGACGCTTTCACGCGCAGTTTGCCGTCGGCCTCCAGGTTGAATAAGCCGGAGGCGTAGAGGGACTTACTCCAGACCTCCATGCTGCAACTCACCGTGTCAGCGGATGACAGGAGAGTCACGTCTTCAGGGTACGTATCCCGATAATAGACCACGCTGTTGATGAGGCTCAACGTCTCGCAGGAGACGTTGTCCTTTTTCTCGTAGGTGATCTGCAGGAAGACTCTGTAGATGCCGTCTCTGGGCACCACCAGGTTTCCCTGGGAGTAGCTGAAACCTCCGTTGCAGAAGGCATGTCCTTTCTCGCTCTCCCATTTGAGATACTTACCGGTACTCTCAGTGTTTTCACCACGAGCAGCTAAGCATGAAAGAAAAATAAAGGGGGGGTTAGGAATACTTCTACTTCTGCATCATTTGATTAAAAGCAAAGAGTCACGTATTCAATCATTAAACGTGGAAACGTGCACGTTAGACAGGATGTTTGACTGTACTTATACTGTAATACATGCTACTCTAACACTCTATCTAATAAATATATTCATCATCACCTGTGCCTGATTTTGTCTCTGTATTTCTGCTATAATAATAATAATTATAAGTAGAAATTAAAGCCGCAAGCGGCGTTGTAGGCCCTCGCCGGCCGACAGGCCGTTGAGCTGACCCGCCGACGCACGCCGCTTTTGTCCTGAGTGCTTCACAAGTGTTTAGATTTGAGCTGCATGAGTAGCTCACAGTTTAGTCAAATCGTTATTTGGATTATATGGCCATCTGCCATCAGGAGTTTTTAAGTTTCAATCCAATATGGCCGCCTTCCTGTGTGTCTGGGGGCGTGGCCATAATACTTTTTTTTTTTTTGCCCTGACATGACGCATGTCTGTACCGGATTTCGTGGCTGTCTGACAAAGTTGGCGTCGGACCCCTCCCCATAGGAGGGCTTGCCATTGCCATGGCAACAGCGTAAAAAGTGCAGCCTGGGTGTCATTGCCTTTTCAACCGGCAGGTGTGTGAGAATGTATGTGGCAAATTTGGGACGTTTCCATGCTAATATGTCATTTTCAGAACCTTGGTGATTGTTTTGTGTCGCACTCATTTGACTCATTTGTCCACTTGAAGCCCCGCCCACAGGGTTAAGCGTTGTGACTTATGAGGCAACAGTGACCTTGCATAAAAGCTTTTATTGATTTATTATTCAAATGGCTGTGTTTCTGTCGCGTCTGCGCTTCACTGTGAAGGACGTCTCATCAGCCGAGCCGCGTCCAAGGCGCCACCAAGGCGCCATCATTTTAGACACAGAACCGTGGATTTTTAGGCAAAGCAAACCCACTGGGAAACCGAAATGAGACTCCGATTCTGCTTTACGGCTGTGATCTACCTGTCAGCATGGCGCTTGGATTCTTGTGAGAGTCGCTGTTGACGACTGCAAGAGACAAGAGTGTTACTTCGGACGCCAACGTCCATGTTCTGTTTCCCGGGCAGAAATGATGATGCAATCAAACATGAGCAAAACATTCACCTGATGACCGAGTGGCGAGCGGCGGCGGCGGCGGCTGTGAGGAAGCAGAGAGAGCGTTATCAGCGTTACACACTGAAGCAGGAACGATAACAAAAAGCACTGCAGTAGAATGAAGCACGTTATCAAATAGAAACGATCCCATGTTAGAACTGAAGGAAAGAAAACAGATGTCCTACAAGCGTATCATAATTGTAGGACAACGACATTGTACACGCGTGCCTGAGCCGGGGATCGAACCCCCAACCTCTCGATCGCAGGACGACCCTCTCAGCCACCGCGCCGCCGTGGTCTTTACGTTTCTATTATTAACATTATATAATCACTGAAACATATTTGCGTCTGATGTTACATCAGCGAGCTCAAAGGGACGCTGAAGATGATTCCTCGTGATTTTCAGACACGTGCCTTTTTATAATGCTCGCTCTCGTTCGGTTCGCGCGCGAGGCGCGTCCCTGAACTGCGGCCAGCGCAGGAACGCCGGCGGTGAAACCGACACGAACAGATCCATTCAGTTTCTGTGACTGTCACGCAAAGCCAGCCGCATCAAAGGACCACACCTGCGCCTTTGGCGGCTTTTACGCATTTGCGTAAAATAACTGGTTTTATTGGACCCGCGCCGGCTTCAGGCTTACAGCGAACACGACTTCGACCCTTCCAGCTTCTTGGTGCCAGTTTAGACACTTTTCAAGGACGCAGGAAGCCGCGGCGTGACGCGCCGCAGGTGCGTAAAGTTACCTGGCTGTGCGGCGACCGCGGACCTCGTCCTCCGTTCACGACCGTGATCAGGACAGCCAGAACCAGTGAGATCAGAAGCAGGAGCGCCAGCCCGAAGACCTGCGCCGTGCGCTGGAGTCGTGATTGGTTCTGTTTCAGAAAGCGGATCACAGCGTCTCCGCGGCGGGATCCGACCCCCCCTCCGCCGCCGCCGCAGCGGCGGCAGCAGCAGCAGCAGCCTTCCTCCTCCATGGCGCAGGCGTCCCTCCCATTCACGGATCAGGCGCCGCTCCATGCAGCATCACCATTTATTAGCACGCTGTCGCCCACGTTACGCACAAGTAGGTAGTCTCTCTGGTGTCGGGAATCAACCAGCAACTTCCTCTTCCTCTGAGCCGTTGGGCAAACGTTTTCTTCTTTAGTTTGAGACAAATCAGAAATGATTGGAAGAAATGATTAACACTTTTCTTAGCTCTCAGGGGGGGGGGGGGGGGGGGGGGGGGCATACTCTTGGCTGCAGCACTCAGGCCTTGATCACGCTCCGTCAGCACAAACAGGATTGAATTAAATTGTGGGGAAATTATTATTATTAATCTTTTTACGAGACTCATTATATCTCATAAACTGATAAATACTCGCAGTAAAGAAGTGAGAAGCATGACACCATCTTTATTTGAGTTGAGCTCTGCCTTGGGGCTATTATTATTTCCCTCATTGTGTTCTTTGTTTTAAATGCTGGGGGGGGCATTTTAATCCTGCAGCTGTGGAAATGGCCAATTCAACTGAGAATAATAAAAAAGGAAAAGCTGTGGGCTCATTGCAACATCACATCATTGAGATTGAGCGGTTTGGCAGCGTGTTGAGTGACAGTGTGCACACAGTGCTCTAGAAAAACAGTGTCACAGTCGTCTGAACAGTCTGAACAGTCGTCTGAACAGCCGTCTGAACAGTCTGAACAGTCTGAACAGTCTGAACAGTCGTCTGAACAGTCTGAACAGTCGTCTGAACAGTCTGAACAGCCGTCTGAACAGTCATCTGAACAGCCGTACTCCGATAGGCTCACCATCCGAGGGAACCTTAGGGCACGGGGGCATTGTGGGTGCATTGTGGGTGCATCGTGGATCGGGTGGCAGCAGATGGCAGGGGGCTTGACGACCCAATCCCCGCACACAGAGACTAGCTCTCGGGACACGGAATGTCACCTCGCTGGGGAGGGACGGAATAGCTGGCCGTTGGATCCACAGCCAGGGTAGGAAGCCGGACATACTCGGCGGGCCCAAACGTGTTTTAAGGGTCTGCCGGGAACGACCTTCTCCCAGATCCCGGAGGAAGCTGGGGGCGTGGCCACCGTGGTCAGGGCGGGTCCCGCGTTGCCGCTGAACGTGGCAGGTGGGGTTTCCTCCGCTGTGGGGGTCAGGGTGGTGCCGGTGGGGGGGAGCTGAGGGGAGGGGGGTGCTCACTGAAGGGATCTCTTCTGCTGGTGTCGGAGCAAGCCGGACAGCTGCAGGGGAGAAAGCGTTGGAAACATGAGAAATGGGTTTACGTCCCGACGTTAGAGATTATAATCCCGATATGCTCCGTCAACGAGGGCCGGCTTAGAGCATCTAACTTTCGTGTTCGTCCATCCTCACAAACGTTAAAGAATACTCCCGACAAGGACTTACCCGGCATGCATCTCCCTCCCGAGGAGGAATTATTCAACCCCCTCCTGAGTATTACAAACGTGGAAGCCGTGATTTACGATCAGAAATGGACTCAAATCCAGCAAACCCCACAGAGCTAACGCTGCACGGATTCAGTGCAGCGCGAGCGTCGCTGTCCTGTAGCCAGGATATCGTCCAGTTACCCGGCTCGATTTAAGCCGAACAACGGAATCACCCTAAACAGTCACACAGCGCCCGCTCGTCGACTCGGTAAGTCAAACCTGCATGTCTCAAAGTCAGCGTGAGACATGGACGGTCAAGTCCAGCAGCAGCTACAGAGCGGGATATAATCTCACATCAATACGAAGAACATTTAGATTTGATCCAAGCAAACGGTAATGCAGCAAAATGGAGCCCGGAGTGTCGGCAGAGAACCGCTGACGGGAGATGCAGAAATGATGCAGAAATCGATAGACAGAATGTCCATCATCAGGTCATGGGTCTGCTGGAGCCTATCCCAGGCGAGAGGCAGGGTACACCCTAGATGAGGCGCCAGCTCATCGCAAGGCAAACAACACGCTCCCAGGCACACTAATTCACCAAAGTTTCATGTTTTTGGAGGAAGCCGGAGTACCTGGAGAGAACCTACGGACAATACAAAGACAATATACCAACGGCACACAGGCAGGAATCAAACCCAGAACCTTTTTGCTGCAAGGCAACAGCACCGCCCGCTGCACCACCGCAAATCAATGAAACTTTATTTTGTTAAATTCACATATTGCCTCTGAGGGATTTAGAATCTGTACGGATTAACAGCCTCTACCCTTGATGATGATGATGAATATATTTATTAGATAGAATGTTAGAGTACAAGTACAGTCACACAGTAGAATGTATTACAGTACAAGTACAGTCAAACATCCTGTCTAAGAGGAGCATTTCAAAAAAGCCCTTGCGGTCTTGTTTCCGATGAAAGTCCTTCGTACATAAATCATCGACATTTAACAATACCAATAAAATAAAAATAAATTAATCCACAGATGCAAAATAAAAATATATTAAAAAGACACATACTATGTACAACGTAGTAGGTGGACAAGGACCTTAGAGTCTTAGACCGTCAAACCAGGTGAAGAAAAACTCCATACGACCCCTATACAGGGAAAAAGGAGGGCTAAATGTGCAATTTATGTTTTAGTACATTTGTGGAGCCCTAAAACTGTGCTTATTTACTCAACCAAAGGTTATTCTGGCTGCTGCCATCGGCACACTCAGAGACAGCTTCATCCCTTAAGCCATGCGACTGCTGAGCAGCACATTGCAGAATGCTGTTACCTGCTAAACGCTGCATCGTTCTATTATCCTCTCATCATCTCATCATTGTCCCTTGACGCCACTGTTGCATTTCAAAATCTCTTTTGCTTCTTGATTATGTAATTTTTTGAACGAGCTGCTCGGCGGAGGTCTGCGCTCCATGTCAGTGATCTAGAAGGACAATAAACTTGTTTAAAAGTGAGACCAGGTTTGATCTGAACCAGAGGAAAACATTACGAGACATTCATCGCTGCTTTACAGCACGTGCCCAGAGATGGTACGACGACAGGCACATTGCATTCGAGAGAGAAAGAACACGAAGACTCGGAATGTGCTGAAAGTTTTTGTGTTTGTTTGTACATTTATTTCAGTATAGTTTATTTCCTTTCATGATGTCATGATAGTGTAGAGACAGATATAATAATATAATCCCAGCTTGATTCAGTCTGCAGCGTTCAGATTCCAGATTGAGATGTTTTGTGACCAACTGTTACATCCGATACGATTCAGACTGGATTTTGAGAATTGACAGCAAAGACGTTTTGATATTTTGACATTTCTGACAGCGACTCCGTGTCTTCCACTAGTGTGTCGTCTATAACAGATGTAGCTATTGACATCTTGTGGCCAAAAGATATGATTGCCTTTCAGCGTTGGCACGTCGGCGGCATGCTTCTCCTACAGCACATCATGTGTGTCGGTGCGGTCACAGTAAAAGAGATGTCCAGCTGTCCAGCTGTCCAGCTGTCCTCTCTGAGAGACGCGGTCGGGGATTACAGGCCGAAGGAAACCGACATTTCAGCATTCATAAGATACGATGTTCTGTTGTTGGATTTTTCAGACAAATTGTTGTTAATGATGAATAGTGTATCATTAAAAGATGATATTCTGCTTCTTTATGATAAATAGTGTATCGTTAAAACACTGTGCGAGTTTTTATTTAAAAATTATTCGAATATTTTATTCTATTTGTTTATAATATAGAGAGTATCAAAAGTACTTAATACTATTTGTTTACTTCAACCATAGAGAGAGAGAGAGAGAGAGAGAGCAGTGAGGAAGATGGAGGGAGGGAGAGAGAGAGAGAGCGAGAGAGAGAGAGGCCCACTTCTCAGTGATTGTTTTCAGTCGTTTCTCCTGAATCTTGATCCGAGGGTCAAAGTCTCCTAAATAATAAATGTCTCATAATAAATGATGTAAATTCATGAAATGTCTGTTTCCTGAAATCCTTTCTTTCCGTTTTGACTTGTTCTGAATTTGATCTTTACGGTATATTTTACAGCCTTACGTCCGTGTAGCAACGAGCAGCTAAGAGTAGCTTCTGGCACTAATAAAGCTAAAGCTCCACCAAGACAGCTCAGCCTCTCAGTGACGTCCAACAGGCTCATGATCGGGTTCTCTTGTAGTTCTCTTGTAATTTTAGAAACCCTTTGAAGACGATGGCTGAAATAAAAAAAGACGAGGAGAATCGTACTTTTCACTTTGTAGTCACAAAGAGATCAGCAAAACCACGCAGCAGCAGAAGTTACCTTAATGGTAAATATCCATCATTGGTTAGAAACAGAATAACAATGTTATTAAAAATAATTCAGAGACTTATTGTACTTTAAAAGTGTTATTACATAAAATGCACACATGTACTTGTATTTAGTTTTAAATGTATTTTATGGCTCTCACGGAATTACATTTAAAAATATGTGGTGTTCATGGCTCTCTCAGCCAAAAAGGTTCCCGACCCCTGACCTCAACTCTCCAGCAGCCTCTCAGAACTGAAGACGCCTCTCGGATGAGAGAGGAAATGTCTTTGATCTCACACACAAAGGTGTCTGTGATCGTCCCAGAGTTGACCTTGTCTTTCCACGGAGACGCGACCTCTGACTCTGCCGCTCTTCTGCTGCTTCCTTTCTTCAGCACTTTCTCAGGCGTCCATTTTCCACGTTGCTCATTTAGTGGAAGAGGAAGTGAGAGGAGGTTCAGAGCGTCGCAACGGCAAGTGTGAGTGTCGCCGCCTGGTAACAACGGAGCTGAAGCCTGAAAGCAGGGAGCGCCTCATCGTCGGGTAAGAGACGGACCTCGGTTTGTTTCCTCGGAGCGTCGGACCCTCGCTGGCGTGTCATTCAGATAAATCCCAACATCACAGCATGAAACATTTTCGCTGACTATTAACCATTCCTGCAGCAAAGATCGGGTGTGACTGGATCAGCAATCTGTAATAGCAGACACATAACAGGTTATAACAGGTTATAACAGAGTCTGGGTGTAACGTGTTCCTTTTCTATTTGAACTATTTCTACAGACTTTGATGTCTTCATGTTAAAAAAAACATCAAACCTTTCTGACAAACATTCTGCTCATAAAGTGAGAGGAAACAGGAAGTTGTTTTACACACACACACACACACTCTCTCACACACACACACACACACACACACACACACTCATCATCATCACCATCAAAACGGAGATGATGACAAATCCACAGTAGAATGATGAGAACGTCTGAACGTGGAAGAAATGGTTCTGTTCTGATACGTGTTCTGTTCTGTGTTCTGCTCGGTTCTGTGTTCTGTTCTATATTCTGTGTTCTGTTACGTGTTCTGCTATGTTCTGTTCTGTTCTGTTCTGTTCTGTGTTCTGCTCTGTTCTGTGTTCTGTTCTATATTCTGTGTTCTGCTATGTTCTGTGTTCTGCTATGTTCTGTTCTGTTCTGTTCTGTGTTCTGTTCTGTTCTGTGTTCTGCTCTGTTCTGTGTTCTGCTCTGTTCTGTGTTCTGTTCTGTTCTGTGTTCTGCTCTGTTCTGTGTTCTGTTCTGTTCTGTGTTCTGCTCTGTTCTGTGTTCTGTTCTATATTCTGTGTTCTGCTATGTTCTGTTCTGTTCTGTTACGTGTTCTGCTCTGTTCTGTTCTGTTCTATATTCTGTGTTCTGCTATGTTCTGTTCTCTTCTGTTCTGTTCTGCTCTGTTCTGTGTTCTGCTCTGTTCTGTGTTCTGTTCTATATTCTGTTAGATAACATTTTTGTTCGTTGCCCCCCCCCCCCCCCCTAGACTTCAGACGTGCTCGTGACCATTGGAGTCTCTAATAATTGGGCTTCAGTACTTTTTATTTCAGTTTGTCTTTATCAATAAACGTTTATCTTATTGTGAATCATCAGGAATCATCTGCTGCTTCCTGTGTGGGTTCAGAGCCCGGTCCTTCAGGAGAAATGCCAGCCTAGCGTTAGCGACCTGAAACGCGTCCTGTTGTGCTCACGCTGGTGCTGAGGGCAAACCGGGCCGGGCCGGAACAGAACTTTCACTTTGGACATACTGAGATTAGGTCCCTGACGAGCAACCGGCCGTCATTGCTCCTCTGGCCTGTTTCTACGCGTGACATTAATGCCAGTTCGTTTGTTTGTCTCTGCTTTCAGGTCTGACCAGACGTTTCCAGGATGGCTCAAGGATGCCTCAAGTGTTTGAAGTTAACCATGTGTGCCGCTAACTTCCTGTGTTTTGTATGTATGTCTTATCCGTTCAGCGATTATAGCAAAGCTGCTAACGTACAAACGAGCATTTAACAAACGCTTTTGTAACTCTGGAACCTGCTTTTGGCGAGTGTCTGAAAACTATTCATCCAGCAGCTCACCAAATCTAATCCAGCCAGATTAAACCCGTCAGGATGTAAAACAGTCAGGAAGTAGATCAGGAAGTAGATCAGGAAGCCAGCGTGTCGACTCGGATGAAGGAATGCTGCATTTTGAAAGGCTCCGAGTCACACTAAGCTATAAACTGACCCTGTTTCCCCCCCCCCCCCGCTAGCTGAGCGGCGTGGCCGTGCTCTCTCTGGGGGTGTACATGATGGTGAACTTCCGGATGGCCGCCCTCACCCTAACCTTGGGCAGCTTCAACTTTGCCAACACGCTGCTGATCAGCGGGATCGTCATCACCTGTGTGTCCTTCCTGGGCTTCCTGGGGGCTCTGAAGGAGAACCGCTGCCTCCTCCTGACGGTAGGACTCCCCGCAGCAACCCCCCCCCCCCCCCCCCCCGGCTCCTCTGGGGTTCATCCGCTCTGGAGCTTCTGATTGGGCCCTGCTATCTGGAATTCTTCTTAACAGTATCCAGAACAAGTTCAAAGTTCAAAACTATTAAATGAAGAAAGGCTTATAATTCCCAAAATACTGAAAATGTTGCACCTCTAAAATGAAAAACGGGAAAATGACATCATGAAGAATGAACGCCAGTAGAAACCCCTCCCTACAAGCCCCGCCCACTTTGTTCATGATAAATTTGGACTTCTAAAAAGGTGCCCGACTGTGAGAACACATCCATCCATCCTGCATGTGTTTGGGTGGAAGCTGAGGAACCCGTAAGGAACCCACGTAGACACTAGAACCCACAGAAAGGCCCGTCGGGATTTGAACCCAGTCTCACGCTGTTGCCGAGCGACGACGACGCCGCTCCAACACCAACGCATCATTTGGTGACTTCACACAAGCGTGTTGTTCCAGCGTTCCGTAACATCTCTGCTTGGATTGTGAAAGGTTCTGTTCCAGAAGGAACCCGTGCGGGGGGGGGGGGGCGTTTAAGACCTGAAATTAATTACATCGTGCTTTACTTTGTATAAAATAATGTCACAGTGTGTTTGCAAAAGTAGAAATAAAGTCTGACCTTCCCCGCTCGCTGCCAGTACTTCCTGCTGCTGTTCATCCTGCTGCTGGTGGAGCTGACCGTGGCGTGCTTGCTGCTGGTGTACGAGGGCGAGGTAGGGCCCGACCGTCCGGTCCAAACCCCCCCCCCCCCCCTCGCCTTAAGGGGAACGCACACAGCACTCATTTCGCCTCACGTTTCAGATTGCTCAGCTGTTGGAAGACAATCTCATGAAGGGTTTGAAGGACGCCAAAGGAAAGAGTGGAAACTCAACGGAGCTGTCAAGTGACTGGGATGTGATCCAGAAGCAGGTGAGTGGCAGCGGTGCTGAGGTGAGGAGCCCGACACACTCCCAGTCTGTCGCCAACATGTCTTTCGCCCGAACAACTTGTTCCAGCTCGGCTGCTGTGGCGTCAACAACGCCACGGACTGGGGCGAGACCGTGCCGGGGTCCTGCTGCTCGGACCGGTGCAGCACCACCAACCCCCAGTACAACCAGAAGGTACCTTTGGGTTCTGTGTCCAGGTCTGGGAGGGGCCCCCCAGTGCTCACCGCGTCTTTCCTATCTGTCTGCAGGGCTGCTTGTCGACGCTGAAGACCTTCTTTGAGGAGAACTTCCTGACCACTGGGATTTCTGTCATCGCCCTCTGCGTTGTTGAGGTAAAGTTAGCTGGTAAACCGAAATCTGGCATATTAAACCAAAAACTAGAAAAGCACAGACCTCCTCCGAGCAGCTCGCCCCCCTCCTTACTGGATCTACACCGTCGACATGATCTGGATCAGCACCAAAAGGTTCTAGATTGTTCTTGGTATCTTTATACACCAACATGAAAAGTCAAAGTGAATCAGAGTTTAGTTTTAACTGATTTTTGAATCTATAAATGGAGTTTTAATGTTAAAGTTTAATATTTTTCCTGACCTCATTCTGGATCAGATCCAGAAGACGCTTTGCATGATCGCTGGATATATCTGGATATTTGTTTTGTATCCAGATGGGTATCTGGATCCCCCTCAAAATTTCGTGGAATCTACAGCAAATTAGATCAAAACCCATCTTTTCATTTTTTTAAAATCAAGATCCATCCAGCAGTTTTTCCCGTAATCCTACAAGCAAAAAAATAAATAAATCAAACACCGCCCAAAGCAGAACCTCCTTGTGGAGGTAACCAGAGGAGGACCTGCTGGATCCTTTCAGGATGTCGTGGGTAATCCTCATAAAGCCCAGCCTCCATCGGCTGGCAAATAGCAAGACGGTGCATTTTCCACCAGGGGGGTAACCCCCCCCCCCCCCCGCCGAGCTCCCAACAGATCCACTAAAGTAGTTCAGTTCATTTTATTGCTCAAGTGTGAAATGAAAACACTAAAACCATAAAATAATTCTCAAGAAACATCCTGGGGCTTCAAATCAGACCTCATGAGGAGAATCGGGAAGCAGAAAAGGAAAATGTTTCAGAATAACATTCATCGCTTTGCGGGGTTGACGTCCCTGCGAGGACGTGTCCATGCCGTGTCCCGTGGCGATCGGGGAAGACGTTTATTTGCGAGGTTTGCCCGCTGACTTTCTTCGTGTTGCTTGTTCGCAGGTCTTGGGAATGTGTTTCGCCATGACACTCTTCTGCCAAATCAGCAGATCCGGACTGGGTTACAAGCTATAGACGCCTGGTTTCCTACTCTGTACTTATTTTGGTTACGTAATATTGTGCAGAGACAGAAAAGGAACAGGAAGTCTCCGACAAAGGTCGTGCAGTCCGTGTGTGGAGTCCAGCTCCTTAACATGTCCAATAAAGAGAAAACCCTGATGTGGATTTTTGTGTAAACTGGTCATTTCCATTTATTTTTAGCCGTACATGAACAGTCAGTCCCTATTTCGGCTGTCTTCGCTGTGAGACGATCATTTCCTGCAGCACGCTTGCTGCTCGCTGCACTTCCTTCCTCTTTTTATCTCTCATTACTCAGACGCACGCCACTAGAAATGTTGAAGCCTTCCAATTAAAGATCAGCTCGAATGAGACAGAAATGAGGCGTACAAGATGTCGGAACTCAGACAAGTCGATTTATTTAAAGAATAAATCCGGCAACAATATTTCAAGACAAATACTACAAAACTACGATTTCCTTTACACTTTAAAATAGTTTTGTTCTTTTCGAAACCATCACGCAAAAAATAGAAACAAGTAAGATTTCTGTAATTAAAAAAGATGCAACTGTACACTGCAGAATATAGCATTTAGTACAAACCGCACACCCACGACAGCCCAGAGACCAGGAACAGCGGTCCCCCGCGAGACCCGAACAGACACAGGTCCCCCCCCAATGCTCTTCTGTGATCCTGACAGCTGTGATTAAGTCTGGTTTCCCCCAGCACAGATTTGGTAGCCGCTCGGATCAATTCTAAAAAGGGTTTCCTTTTGACTCTCACGACAAACACAGGCCTCACTGGGAGATGAATCCCATCTTCTCCATCCTCTCCAACGAGCCCCTCAACGCTTTCCGTAGAGGCGGAGCCACGCTGCGTCCAGACCAACAGCAGACGGGTTCAGGTAGAGCAGCACGGAGCTGCACCAGAGCAACGCTGCAGCAGGCTGACATTAACAATCTATATACTGTGTAGTAACCACAAAAGGTCCGACACCCACCCACCCACCCACCCACCAGACAGGAAGAAAGCGGAGAAGCTGCAAACCGATCCAACGTATTAGGGGTACTGTAGAATTGTTTTGATACATTTGGTCCTGAAGTAGTTAAAGAGTGTCCCATGTCAGGATTCCTCGAGCTCGTCCCGACCTGGATCTTCCTCTCCCTTACAGCTACCCCCCATATAAGGTATATCTACGTCATCTATCTTTATATGTACACGTGTGTGCAATTATAACATTACAATTCAGTGTCCGTGTGTATATCATGTAACTGTCACTGTTCACTGATTGTAAATGTTAAAGACGCTTCGTCGCTACTGACGGTTTATAAAGACGCTCACCGAGTCCAGATGTCTGCGTGTCATTCAGCACGCTAATGTCTGACACGCTAATGTCTGACACGCCAATGTCTGACACGCTAATGTCTGACACGCTAATGTCTGACACGCCAATGTCTGACACGCTAATGTCTGACACGCCAATGTCTGACACGCTAATGTCTGACACGCTAATGTCTGACACGCTAATGTCTGACACGCCAATGTCTGACACGCTAATGTCTGACACGCCAATGTCTGACACGCCAATGTCTGACACGCCGATGTCTGACACGCTAATGTCTGACACGCCAATGTCTGACACGCCAATGTCCGACACGCCAATGTCCGACACGCCAATGTCCGACACGCCAATGTCCGACACGCCAATGTCCGACACGCCAATGTCCGACACGCCAATGTCCGACACGCCAATGTCCGACACGCCAATGTCCGACACGCCAATGTCCGACACGCCAATGTCCGACACGCCAATGTCCGACACGCCAATGTCCGACACGCCAATGTCCGACACGCTAATGTCCGACACGCTAATGTCTGACACGCTAATGTCTAGCACGCTACATGCCATCTTATCATTACAGTATTTCAGTATTGACAGTAATATATTTTTTTTAAAAAGGAAACAACCTACTGACTAAATATTGCTAAAACGCTTTTAGCTAGTTTGTGCTCAAGGTGTTTCCAAAGGAAACGCCCCTGCAGGCAGGATAAGAGTCAGACGGAGCACACAGTACCGCGCCTCAAGAACATCCTGGATGACGCCCAAAGAGACAGTTCTCTCTGTAAACATTGAATCCGCCTCCAGAGCTGTGATCAAACGACAAAAATAAATAAGACCCCAACACCAGTCAAACCCAGCCGACCCATCAATGACACAACCGGATCAGTCGGGGTACCCAGCCCCGATATTCACAACACTATAACATCTGATCTGCCGTCAGCCAGTAATGACACCGGCCACATCACACACACAACGAATGGAAGCCGCACTAGTGGAAACAGACTTGCTGATCGCCATCTGGCCTTCTCCTCTGCACCGCGACGGAACAGTTAGAAGTAAGACGAAAGCCTGCATCGAAGCCAACGTCTTTGTTCGGGGTCACCAGGAGGCTTAAAAGCAGCTTTATGGGCCCTGCTGGAAAAGACGTGCGTGGAGATGAGGAAACACGCTCTGCACAAAACAAAACAAAGAAAAGAAACGTGACACTAAGAAGATTTAGTTTAAACGATAAGGCCTAAGATCCCGACCACACACACACACACACACACACACACACTCATCTCTACAGGTGTTCTAAAAACACCCTGAAAATGCAGGACAGCAGGAAAGTCCATGCTGCAAACACAACAAAGAGAACTACTACCACGTATAGATCCGACAGATCCTCATCTGATGAGTAAGAACCAACCCGCCAGGTGTGAATGGGGCTTTGCCCCCACCCCCCCTGAAAGCATCAGCCTACTGAAGGTACAAACACACCGCTGAGCTCCAGGCTACTCGGTTCTACTATTATTGCTTACAAGGTTCTACAAAACAGGACATCTGTAAAGGAAACAAAGACACAGCAGGCGTCTGCTCGGACGGACTCATGCCGCATGACGGTTGACCCGCACACACACTGTCGGCATGAAAGATGACTCCCGATACCAGCAGGGGGCAGTAGAGGGAACCAGAAGACCTAGAACTGGAGCTGCAGCATACGATCTGCCCAAATGGAGCAGCAGCACGAGCTCTGCTGAGTGTGTGCCCTCGAAACGATTCTCTCGCTTTTAGCTTCCCGTCTCACCTCATGATTAGCTTCAGCTGCCGTTTCTCATTGCGAGACTCAACAGGGGCCCCGGAGGCCGGCGCTGGGTAATTATTACGCAACGGGAAGTGCTGCGCGTCCGCGTGGCGAGCTATCCAAGCAGACACTTTTGAATTCCTTATTAATCTGGAAAGCAACTTGAGAGGGATCATTTTCTACGCTTTTAAATGACTTTACAACTTGAACCAAAAAATGTTTAAGACTCAGCAGTGATCGAGTGCAAATGCTCCCGGCCTGCCCAGACACAGGTACAGGTACTTTAACACGTGCTTCCATTCCGACAGCCAATCACGGCAGGCGTCGCTCCTCGTCGACCGGGCTAACGCTGATGATTTGAAACACAGCTGAGGACATCTCTTCAGATCAGAAGCGTAATCCCAAGGAGCTAACCCCGTCGAATAGTTCAGTGTGTTCAGCCATTGTACCTTCTAACCTTTTTATCATCGTGCTGGCTCATAGCTGGAATCAAATATGTTTCATTTGCATTAATTCTCATCTATAAAATTATATTTTCATTGAGAAAAATCTCCCATCTTTTAAAAAAAAAAAGAAAAAAAAAAAAAACACACTTTGCTTTCAAATCATTAGCTTCACATCTGAGATTTGAAGATTGGCAACTGGGCAAGCATGAAAGCTGGCGTGTGACCTGAACTAGCGGCTGCAGCATTGTTGCTAAGGAACCAAATAAAATCCCCGCGCTCCTCAGAAGGTGCAGGACTGTTTCCTACTGAAACACAGCAACATAATTGTGTACGTAAAAACACTCGTTTACTCAAACTCTCAAAATGTCTGACGCTAGGCGACTAGCTTTTCTCAGGGACTGACCAGAGGCATTGTCTAAAATGGTCTAATGGTTTAAATTCGTGTGCAGGTCTTTGGTGATATTTTAATAGTAGGGAACATTTTCTCTTCTACAAAAGTTATTTCTATCTGTTTTTTCTGCAGATACAGATTTGTGTGCCAAGTGTTGCAGCTCCAGGGCTCTAGAGGGACGAGGATTGACTTGGGGGGTGGGGTGAACGCTCCACCGAGATAAGTCAGCCGGTGACCTCTCTGAGGCACAACAATGCTGTGCTTTTGGACAGTGTGACGACCTTTCTGCCCAGGGCCATGGGGAATCAGAGGGGCATCAGCCGGGTGGTGTGGAACAGAAGGGGGTTCAGGTCTTCTGCGTGGACAGCCCGATGGAGAGACGGCTCGGAGCGACTCCGCTCAATCTTTGGCAGCAGGTCTTGAACGTGCTCAATGGCTAGCAGGATCTGAAGAGGAGAACCAAAGGTAAAGACAGCTGGGAATAGAACCTTGGGAGCTCTTTGGGGCGATGCACCGCTCACCTGTGGAAACAGGAGCCTCTCGTCGCGCTTGAACTTCAGGCAGTCGACAATGAGCCTTTTCATCGACTTGGGCGAGGTACTAGACAGCTTGGCGAGGTCCGGAGACAGGTAACCACGCCCAACCATGAAAATGATCTGAGCGAGTAAGCAGACAGGACCGTCAGCAGAAACTACGGATCTCTCTGGCTGCTGCAGAGGATGCTGAAGGCCGGACAGCAACGACGAGGAAACCACACCTGGAATGATCAGCAGCTCAGTGAGTCTGATCCGGTTTAGATCTATGGATTACCTTCAGTTTGTTACAGTCACACCTGGTCTAGTGACCCGCAGCTACCAGGGACCGTCTACTCTCCAGACGCCCCCCCCCCCCACCATGACCACGGCTAGCACATTGAGAGCCCTGCAGGCAGCCGGTCCCCGCTGAGGGTGGACCTGCTGCAGTTCTCAACCCTAAAGCCAAGCCGAGTTCACACCGGAACCTTTTTTTTTTTGCAGCTGACGCTTGTTGATTTTTCACTCTAGCGCCCTCTCACTGCCGTTTGCTGTCCCCCACCCCCTCCCAACCAATCAGCGTTGAGAAACATGCGACTGGAGCCGGGAGAATTCTCCCCGTGAGCCAAGGTTAAAGTGAAGACACTTTACATGTGGCCACGTTTTCAAGCAGACAAAAGGGAGCGGCGTAACGTCACCTGGTCTCTGTTGTTAATGTTGGAGTAAGGCAGTGTCCCCGACATCAGCTCAAACAGCACGACTCCATAGCCATACACATCGGACTGGAAGGTATACGGGTTGCTGTCCTGCATTCTAATCACCTCGGGAGCCTTGGGGGGGGGGGGGGGGAAAGAACAAAGAAGGAAAGGAAAGAAGGGTTAGGGTTAGTTTCCACTGGAAAAAATATCTACTTTGGCCATTTCCAAAACGGCTTTGAAAAGGATTTAATGCAGATCAAATCTGCTTTGCCCAATCCAAGGGCAAAGTATAAAGTCACATGAGAAAATGCCAGCTGCAACAGTCCTGACATTTACCGTAGAGGCAGCAGAGACTCTCTCTCTCTCTCTCTCACTCACACACACACACACACACACACACACACACACACACACACACACACACACCGATGAACAGGATATCACACACAATCAGAGGAGTCATCCTTACCATCCAGAGGATGGATCCACTCGGCTGTTCGACCTGCTGAGAGCCGCTCCACCGAGACTTCACTGTGGCTAAGCCAAAGTCACCGATCTTAACAGTCCAGCCCTCGTGGAGAAAGATATCTAGCAGAAGAGCTGAGGAAAGGGGACGAAAGACTGGCCTCCGCTCAATGAGCCAAACGTTTAAACCCAAAAAAACACCTTAAAACGAGGTCAATTAAACTAAAGACTCATGAACTACGGTAAATGTAGGAGCTGCCATGTCGCTGAGGTGTTGAGTTTCTTTGATGTCTTTCTTTACATGTAATAGATGCTTAAATTGTTTTTTAAATTGCTTTCAAACAGGTCCAGTTTGGTGTTCACCTTTAACAAAGCATGAAGCAGACACGTATTTAGTCGCTGCCAACACTCGTAGCCACCTGAGTTTGTATGGCTGGTAAAAATGACAGGTAGGCAACTTAGACAACGGTTAATGACCCAGAAGTCAGAAAAGTCTGATCCATTGAGAAGCACAGGTTTGTATTTTGTTGTGCGCTATATAAAGTAAAACAAATAGACGATGCAAGGATACTGTTTGATTTAAGATCTCGGTGAATTATGTTCTTTGCATGAAGATAGCTGAAAGAGAAGCAGAACATGATTTTAGCTCAGTAAACATTAAAATCCAAACACAGACCGGCCTCCCTGCGCTCCGGTCAAAGGGAAATCGCCACAGCCTCTCGCGATCAACTGTCCGAAGCGCTCTGAGGCTTCTGGTCAGATCTGGGACCCACATCCCGTCTGAATGATCCGATCACGTCGCACCCAAGGCAGAGGAAGGATCTGGCGACTCACTGAAATAACGGAAAACTGGTTCGTGTCCCATAAATCTGGGAATCATTTCCCCAACCGTTCTTAAGAATACAAGCCAGACAAAAGCCTCTTTAAGCAGCCTGGACACGCCACAACGTGTAATGTATAAACGGTACGAGGCATTATGGGGCATCATTGCCGTTCCACCTGCGGGCTGCCAGCAGAGGGAGACAGAGGCGCACTCCTGCTACACATCTGCATGAAGACAGCAGTGATGTTATCTTATTAACTTTAATAATAATAATCCATTGATTTTCTGGGTACTCAAAGACGCTTTACATGGTATGTGCATTATTCATTCACTCCATGCTTGGTAAGGTGACTGGGGCGAGTCAGTCCTCCTGACCCCACCGACATTCACTCGCTCACCACATTCACAATTTGTAACGCAAAGCCAGGAGATTTGAAAAGCACCAGAACCAAACCGGGCCGGTGAAAGACCCGCTTCCCCGTTTAGAAAGCGCTGGTGAGCAAGCAGCAGTTCTGACATTCAACACTCCACGCTGGTGGAATGTGGGCGTGTCATCTTAAAGTTAGTCACCAGGGAGACTTTGACCTTCACCAATCGAGCCTTCGTGTGAATCCAGTTGACGTTTCCGTTTAGCCAAAACTGCGTCTGTTTGCAGGCGGATGAGTGAAGTGGTCACTGGAAACCCTGAGACGGAGTCTGGAGCAACACCGCCAGGGGGCAATTTCCTGATCAAATCACCCAGGGCAGATGATAATCCCATCTGAACTGGCTAGCAAAGAACTCCTAGTCATCTCCAGAGCAGATGGCTCACACACTCACACACACACACACACACACACACACACACACACACACACACACACGCACGCGCGATAACGGGATCTTACTCCATGCCCTGCGCCGTCTGCCTGGCCACATCGATGCGACGCATCGTATCGAACTTGGTCTCTGTGACGTGCAGGTGGCGGTACAGGCTGCTGCCTTCGCACCACTGCGTGATGATGGCGAAGTTGGGCTTCGTCATGTAGCCCATGAACAGCAGGATGTTGACATGGCGGGTCTTCCTGCAGATTACACAAATCGGTCACAGTCTCACGCATGATCAGATCACGATGGAGAAATAATTGATCAAAGTTGAAACGGTGCAAAACAAGATACGATTTTACATAATTTTTTTTCTTTTTCTTTTTTTAAATCAGTGCAAGACTATTTCTGAACTGCAGCTGCGGTTGCCCTTTAATCAACGGTTACGTGAAACGCATTCAGAACTTCTCACCGCAAGACCTGCATTTCATTCTTGAAGGCCTGGAGCTGCTCGGGCGTCGGCTCTGTGACTTTGAGGATCTTGATCGCCACGTCTCCGTGCCATTTGCCCTTGAACACGGTCCCAAAGGAGCCCGCACCTATTCTCTTCTGAACAGTCACTTCTCGAGAGTGGACCTCCCAGTAGTAGCTCGAATCTCTGTAACCCCCTCGGTACTGAAACACACGTATTTCACTCAACCA
Organism: Brachionichthys hirsutus; assembly: GCF_040956055.1. Taxonomy (NCBI): domain Eukaryota; kingdom Metazoa; phylum Chordata; class Actinopteri; order Lophiiformes; family Brachionichthyidae; genus Brachionichthys; species Brachionichthys hirsutus. The sequence continues at coordinate 14,483,100 of NC_090900.1, read as the reverse complement.
GTTTCTGAATAACCTTCGACACGATTTGCTGTCACTACGAAAGACTCTAAACACTAAAGAGACAACTGACGACTTGTGAAAGAGGCAAAAGGCCACACACCACTTTCTTTTTGTCATCAGATGAAGAAGGTTTGCGATCCTTGTGCTCTGAGGGAGACTTGGGTGGTCTCCTCCCAGGAGACCCGAGAGAAGAGGGCGGGCTGGCGGAGGGCTTCGGTGAAGGCTCAGGACCTGCGGGCGAGCGGCTCACAGTCAGGCTGAGCATCATTTACAAGAGAGGTAGGAAAGGAGAAACACCGGAACACCCACCAATTGTGTTGTTGAACTTTAATGCTTCCTAAAATGGAGAAAGACAAGAGAGGACAACGATAACAATTCACATCTGACGACTCCATTCAGAAAGCTTGTTAAAAAGTTGAATGAGATTCTTCTATGCCCATTTGGATTCAGAGCAGCGGGCTTGTCCTACTCAGAAGTGACTCGGTCATGTGTAAAACCCACTGGCATTTGGTTTACTGTTAAAACATGTAATTAAACAGCCGGCACCAACCTCTATGATGCTGGTACCGACGGGGCCCACTGTGCTGACCATATGGACATTGGGAGTGGAGGTGGAGCGATGCCTCTGCAGGGATTGGCCGTCTCCACTTGGATTAGGGAAATGAAAGGCTGAGGTCGGGGCCAGGAGGTCCATCCTGGCAGAGCAAGGAAGATTGGTACCTTTGCCATTTGAATATTGTCAGTGAAGTTCTCCGCTCTGAGTCATGGGAGGTTCCTCTATCATGAATAAAGTCAAGTGGACTCCTGCAAGTCCACTTGACTTCCTTCAGAAGTACAGCACAACGCTCTTTAAATATGCTTTTTGTGTAGGGACTTACCCAGAAGGCTCTGGGGTTAACGCTAGGTTGCTCTGTGAAGGAGAATGTTCTGGCAATAGTATCCGTGGGTACTCGTCTGTACAGGCATTGGGAAAACACCTGTACAAAATAAAGGGCAGAACAGAAGAAGGCGTCAGGCAAATAAACATTTCTTGAAGTTGCCGAGACTCGGATTCTATAATAGGTGGTCAGAGAAACACACAAAGACTGTATGAGAGCTATATGTTTCTGGGGCAGTTCGGCAAAGGGAAGGGAATAAAGCTCAGTTCGAAAATACAAAACTACCAACACAACTTGTTTATGACTGGACCGTCCATTTATTATATCTATTAATGTGTTTGTTCAACGGAAAACATGGTTCTGATAAAATAACACTGATCGACAACCGGAACAGCAAAACACTAACCAAATGTCCTCATGATAAAACAGGTGTACAATAATAGTAGTGTGTATAATACAATAGTACAATATCTAGGCTGTGGATACACCATTAACGCTACAGGGGGTCGTGGATTTACGAGGACAATTGGTTCCATGAGGTCATAAGTCACCCCATGTTAAATTACCACAAGTATAATATGCTGCGTCATGATACGGACAATATCGGCCTAGAAAGAGACATCGGTGGACCTCGTGGGTGAGACGGCAGAAACTGTCGTACACTCGATACGCTCGCAGGCGTTTTTTTGCAGGATCCCCATCAGCCAAAGTCTGCAAGCTTCTCAACAATTTATGTCGAGAATCCGTCATCCAAGACAAATTCCACTCAAAGAATGAATCAGACTTGAAGAACAAGGAGATCTCCCACAGACAAGTACAGTCGTCCCTCATTTTACGCGGGAGTTACGTTCCAAAAACAACCCGCAATAAGTGAAATCCGCAATGTAGCCATCTCTTATTTTTTTTACAATTATTATACATGTACATAAATGTTTTAAGGCTGTAAAACCCCTCACCACACACTTTATACACGTTTAACAGGCATTAATCTAAATAGATTGTTTCAGTATTATAGAATGAAACCAAAGATCAAAATCTGTTTACTAAACATTTGTTTGAAAAATACAAATATATAGTACGTACAGTAAACGTTTTCCTGTTAATAGTGTTAAGGCGTGCAGGTCGAGGAAAGAGCAGCTTGGAGTGCAGAAGAACAAATATTCTACTCGTGCTCTCTTTAGCCTCTCATGCTGCTTTACTGGATAGCTTAGCACAGCTAGCCGGCTACATATATAAACAGGAAGTAGCGAAGCCCAAAAGGGACATGACGTTTATGCTCCTACAAAATAAAAGCCTCTTTTTACACAGAGAATAAGAGCGCTATAAAACAAACGCTTAAATAAACATGATAGCTTTTAGAAATAACAAATTTAATTTTAATGATCAACCTACGAGGTTGAACACAGAAGTTATTAATAGCAACTCGCACCTATTTCACAGTTCCTCCGACCGCGCCTTCGTCCTTGCGCCGTTTCAAGGCGCGTTCAAGTGCAAAAACGAAAATCTGAAAAATTGCATTAAAACTCCGCGACGCAGCGAAGTCGCGGAAGATGAACCGCATTATATCGAGGGACTACTGTACCATCAGCAGGGAGCACAGACGCTGAGAAGCCAGCTCAGAGAGTGCATCAGCACATACGCTGCTCCACTAAAGGCCCGATTCCCCGGGATAGCCACAGACTCATCAGGATCATGCCCAAATCTGGTACACAAGCAGACGGAGGTCACACACACTAGTTGAACGGACTCACCGTTTGCTCACTGTGACCATGTCCACGCAGACAGTAGGGACCTTGCTGCTGCAGTGTTGGTGGAATTTGTAGCCACACGTTTGACATCTGAAGCCGTTAAAAAGAAACTTGTGGCAAAAATCACAGTAAGCCAGCTTGAAAAAGGTTTTCCGTACCTGCAGGAAGTCAGAAGTCAGAATATGTTCACTTCAACAGCGGCAATGTTGAAGAAACCTTTTGGCAAGCAGCCAAACGTGGTGATCAATCAAGGCAGAATGATTTGAAAAGGGTGCTTGACAGCAACTTACAAAGTTGTGCATGGTGAGGGGAATATCATCCAGAACCTCGACTAAGAGCTCCTCTCCAACCAAGGGAGTGATGTCTGTGTCCCAGTCAGTCAGTCGCTTCCGACTGGGATGGAAAAACAGGAAAACCAGCATGCTCTTAACAGATAATCGTTCACAAATTATAAATAAAATAAAAACTATGTGCAATGTATTGTTCTGAGAAAACGGAAGATACTATGCTAGCTTTCGTGTTTCTACGTTTGCAAATCATTGTCTCTATGTGGTGTGAGAGAACATTTAGCTGGCAACATTTATCCAATCTTACCCTTCCAGAAGGCGAAATACAGCACAGCACTCTTGACTTAGGCCTCTCACTTTGAGTGCCTTATCTAAACTCTCGTGCACAGTCTGTCCTTGGCGAACATTCACCTGAGGAAAGGAAACCGTTTGAGAAAGTATTCCTTTCTGAAGTGCAGATCACCTTTTTTCCAAATAATAATTCTGTCGTTCTGTTCTGATCACAGCAACAATGATCGAGTGGGGATGGACATGCGTAGGATTCTTCAGTTGTATGGGATTATTCATTCATAAAGTTACAAGCTCAATGTGGAGATTTCTTTTGGCGAAGCTATGATCAAATGTTCAGAGAAGATGCAATGCTGTCGCTGTCACACCGGAACCGTTTGGTCTGCTTTAAACGGACCAGAGCTCATTTTCTCAGATAGTCCACTTCATTTGGGCAGGTGTGAAAGCGCATCCAAACTCTGGTGCGGATCAAACGAGCAAACTCTGGTCCGCCTGAAAACGTGAGTCTCGGTTCGCTTGCAAGGGAACCCTGGTTCGGTTCGTATGCGGTGTGAAAGCTCACCGCACCAAATGTACGTAGTAACGCTATTTGCAGTGCATCTAGGGTAGAGGAAGTACAGCGCGCACGCCAAACCAAAGCAAACGTGGGAGAGGGAGGGATTTCCCCCCATCCGTGTCATTTATGAAGTTAATAGCTATTCAGAAAAACAGTATTTTGTTAAGAAGTGGTGTATTTCAGGGCGTAGCACAGCAATTTCTGAAGATTCATCAAACACCAACTATTTCAGCTAATTTGTAGTAACCTAGAACCGCCGTTAAATATTTAACGGAGGTTCTAGGTTACTACATTCTCATATGTATTGAATGTAAAAGTGTGTTTCTGCTACAACGCGCCACTGACAAAGAACATTATGCAGACAATCATCTTACCACTGTCCTCTGTTTGTTGGGGAGGTAGACTCGAATGGTCCCCCCACCACGGGGTACATCCTCCGGACTCGTCTCTCCCGAGGAGGAGTAGGAAGAGGAGGTGGAGGACATGTTGACAAACTAGAGAGTCCAGGGGGGGGGGGGGCGGGGGGGAGCAGGAATTGGACACACACCTCAGGAGAGCCTCTTGCACCGAGATATCTTGAAGAGTTGACCCTTCACCTCGATCCTGGAAAACAAAAAGTTGCCATATTTCTATTCGGACCTCTCATGTAAATAAAGGGTCCTGAACATCTTGATCCTATCTGGCGTGGAGGAAGTGGATGCATTGCCAGTCCTGGAGAAATTTAGAGTAACAATCCAAAATATAGCAAACACTTGACATTGTACATGATAGGAACAATATCCATGTAGGAAAAGAATGTCAACCTTATAAAGCTAATAAATGATTCCTATTTCCAGAGAGTAAACCCTAAAACAAGGAAAATGCCATAACTAAATAGGACGAACACCATTTGTTGTTGGTGAATGTGATGCTGTTTGGCAGGCCCAACTAAATCAGAATCAGAATACTTTTAAATAATTCACCTAAACTGCATGTTTTTGGAGGTGGGAGGAAACTGGAGAACCCAGACAGACACAGATGGGATGCAAACCCTTCTACGCCAACATGCTGCCCCAAAATGGCATACCACTTTCAAATAACAATGGCTTTTCTTTCACCCGGATCAGATCCAGAATGGAGTCAGGAAAAATATTAAATTTTTACTTTGAAAACTCCATTTACAGATTCAAAAATCAGTTCAAAATCAGTTTCCTGCCATTGTCAATAAGGTTTCACAGACTATGAATTTTTTTCCAGTGCAATTGTGAAACATGCAACATAAAAAATGCAAACTACAGCGCTATGCTATAAAATAGTTGAAAAAAACAACAACCGCAGATTCACGGTTGATGTATAAAGATAACAAGAACAATTTAGAACCCTTTGGTGCTGATCCAGATCAACATATAGATGGTGTGAATCTCATTATGAGGGGAATGAGCTGCTCGGCTTTTCTAGTTTCATTCCTTTCTGCAAGGAATGCTTTTCAAATCACGATTCCACTTTAACAAGCTTTTATGAGGCAAAACTTGAATTTTAATTTCTTTATTTGTCCGTGTACATATGAGGACTATAATACAAGAAGCTTTATGTCATTATACAAATTGCACAACGAAATGTCAAGGTTAGAGCACAGAGTTTGTCCTGAGCCGCTGCCACAACGGGCCAAACAGACTCAGCGACAACACACAAACCCCACACAGAAAGGCCACGTTGGGAATGCTGGGATTTGAACCCAAGACCTTCTTGTCGTGACGCAACATTTCTAACCACTATGCCACCACATTACTCCTACTACTACTACTACTAAACTATCACAAACTGAAATGTAACCATATTTTCTGAGACATTTATTGTACAATGAGAATCTAATAATTACGCAAAAGTGAAACATGAAACATCCTGTTCTTTCACACAAGAGATTTATTCCTGCCAAATTTTGTTCACAAACGTGTTTAAACTGTTAGTGATCGTTTGTCCTGAACTGAATAATCTCTAAGGGCACTGAACACGAGAAGTGTGGCTGGGAATGGTCCCAATACAAAAGTACAATACAAACGGTAGGGACGTTGTAAATAAGAATTGGTTCTCAATTGGCTTTACCTGCATAAATAAAGGTCACGTCAAATTAAAAATCACTGTTCCGGTTTAAGAAAATCCAATAAATGAACTTTCTAAAGAATAAATATCAGCTGTGGAGATATTACAGAAGAGTAACCCATAAACTAAGTCTCTACTCCATCGCTCTCTGGACTCCGATGCGCGTACGGGACATCCCCAAAGCGGCACCGGCTCGTTCTCTGTGCAGCGATCGGTCTCAGGGTGCTGATGAAGACCCCCCCCCCCCCCCCCCCAACCTCAAATAGATCGCTGCAGAGGTCATGCGTAGGGGTTAACCCTCAATCAAGCGTCTCCGCACGGTAACCGAACGATGTAGCCTAAGCTATTCATCTATACGCGTGTCGATAGGCGGCTGGGCCGGCCGGGTAGCAATGCTCCCCCCGCTACGTGTAGAGGCACAGACCGTATCCGGAGTAATGTAGCTGACGCTAAAAGCTAACCGACTTTAGCCAGTTAGCTCAGCCGGAGCTTTGCCTGAAGTTACTTTGTAACGCCATATAGGTGCTCGGGAGGGAGGGAGGGAGGGAGGCCATGTTTCTCCCGGGGCGCTGCGCTGCGACGACCCAGTGTTTTTAAAGATAACGCAGCAATGATTTCAGGAATGAGGCGAGTTGAAACGCGGGTATTAAGCTGACGTTTTGAAGTTTCGGTGTTGTTGTTTTATAATCCTTTCAGATCAACTGTGATATTTAAATGCTTAAGAGCTGTCTGGAGGACGAGAGGAGATTAAAGGGCTAATTCTGTTCTACTACGTAGAACTTTAATGATGCGTCCCCCCCTAGCTAGCTAGCGTTAGCCACCTGGGGGGGGGGGGGGTACCACCGAGTCAGCTTGTTACTTAGGACACATTCCCAAAATACACGCGTATTTTAAAGTGACTTACTTGATACAGACACAACGCGGAGATTCGGGTATCTCAAGATAACGGCGTTAAATCCTTTCATCTATCTGATATCGGGCAGACTAGATACAAGTTGGAACTACTACCTGTGACGGCCATCTTGAATTCTCTCAATCTTAAATCGGATCTGTCAAGAACTTCGGGGAAAGCGGAAAACCTTCGGAAATGCACGGTTTTCATTGGTCGGTTCCTGCGACTGCGCGCTGTGATTGGATAACAGTCCGGACATATAGGTGGGAGTGTTCGGCGTCATGTACAGTACATGACTTGCGAAAATATAGCTTACAGGAATGCACCTCACAACAGTTCCACTGATGCAAATACGTAAAATAAATGCATTATAAAAATAGAAATGCTACTGAGGTGTATACAATTATTTGAAAAACATCATATTATGAACACAAGTATGAGAATCAAGCACTTTTTCCTCTGTGACAAAAAAAAAATCAGATATTTGAGTGACCACAGGCATTTCGAAAGAGATTTTATTACAAAATAGTACAACATGTTTATTAGGATCAAATGGAGAAATCTTTGAATGAATTAGTCTCATCATACTTTGCAGGAACAAGAGTCAACATTGTTTTCATGAAGTTCAAAAAAAGCACGTCTTTGACGACACGTTGTGCTTTTATTCCGTTACGGGAGCCTAATCCATGCTGAGAAATCTCCTCTTCTTCGCCGTGTGTGTGTACGCATGGTGCCGCCACTCCACATCTGCAGTGGCCTCATTCTCCAGGGTGCCCAGTTTGATCATGTACACTAAACAAAAGAACAGACGTAAACATTCTAATAATCATACTGCCACTGCTCGATTCAAAAGAGTTGAAATACAGAAGTCCCCCCCCTGGTAAAGGATTACTACCGCTAATACAATGATGGACCTAGAAGCTGAAGAACTGCTTTCTTTCCCAATACTTACATTTCATTTCAAATCTGGGGCCCACTTCTATCAGCTCAATGTTCTTGTGGTCTGTTTTTTTGTAGGTGTGATGTCTACAATAATGATAATAACAGTTAATAATAAGAATAACAATTTACATTGCATTAAAATTAGGAAACTTTTCAAATATCGACCTGAAAGTGATGAAGTCATCTTGGTTGGCAAACGTGATTACACGCCGACTGTCCTCCTTTGGTACTGGAAAAAGATACTTGAGGATATTTGATACCTGTGTGAGTACAAGTATTTAATTGTATGCACAAAGACGTGGTGAGAGAGAGCATCAACGCTGCGTACGGGGCTTGGCACAGTACTCTCTTACCCTTTTGCCGAGTCGCGAGGTGAAGTTGTGAAAAATGAGATGGGGGTAGGCCTCAGACATGGTGCCGATGTCCGGAACATCGTGCCTCATCACCACATTGTAAAGTGTGAAATAAGCAGTCGGTCCAAAGGGCAAGTGGCAGACAACCAGGGCATCTGCCAACGGACAAGGGCAGGACAGTAATAATTAGGTTTTCGGTGCAGCCCAAGAGGCCCCGACGGGAACCACGCAGTGAGCAATGCAGCTTTGGTTTCATCACGTTTACAATGAGGGCGACTGCTTTGTGTTCTGGTTCAATCAATTCTTCAATACATAAAACAAATCCCCCAATTGTAAAAAATAAACAAGTAAATACGGTGGAACCTCAGTTCTCGAACAAAGAGGAAAACAGAGTTTAAAATGCCTCGGAAGTCAAACAGATTTCCACACGAGTGGAGCCGAGGCGGACCGAAGACGGGGAACGAAGGCGGAGTCTAACCGAGTAGATCTGCACCTTTCTCGCTTCATGTGCCTGTTTTTTGATTTATTCTTTTGAGCTCTTAGTCATGGATCTAAAGAAAGGCAGCAGTAAGATGCCTGGCAAAGAAAAGAGGAAAATAGCGAGAACAAGTGTTGAATTAAAGAAGGAAATAATCAACAAATATGAAAATGGCGTCCGTGTCTGGGATCTCGCTGCAGGACGGGGTGGAGGAATCAATGATTTAGACTTTACTGTAGAAAACTGAGCTAAAGAGAAGGACTAAAACCCAGGAGGACAGTTACCCAGTCACTTAATGGAGGAGGACTCCCTCTCAGAGGAATAACCCCTCCCCGTTTGCGTTTGTCCCTCCCCCTCCCTCCCGACACCGAAGCCAAAACGGGATGTAAATGATACAGAACTGTGTTAAATGAACTTTTATTTTTAGTATTATTTACACTTTTATGTGTTATCTGTTGTTTAGATACACGTAGTTAATATAACTAGGCATGTAAATGGGCATTTATCCGCTGCGTAGGAACGGATTCATCCAGTTTCCATTATTTATTATGGGAAATGTAGTTTCACTATTACTGAAGGAATTATGTTTGAGAACCGAGTTTCCACTGTACATGGAATTAGTATGTCGAGTAAATTACGGGACAACATAAGCCTTTATAGAAGTTGATGTAATTCCTCTAATACATACCATCACAGATATTATAAAGGCATACCTGGCTGTCCTCTGGTTTCGTGCACGATGACCAGATCTGTGACGTTGTTGGCTTTGCAGGCCTGCACAAGTGCAACAATCTCATGGTTTCCTCTGTTCATGCGCTGAGCTCCTGGGAACATTAGCTTCACCTCCTATCACAGTTACACATCACGTTCACAATGAGAAAACGATAATACACACAGCAGTTCCACAAAGACGACGACGAGTAGAAGAAAAGCTAGCGACTGTAGGTTTTCTTGTTTCGCAGTTATGTTCATTTATATCCATTTTCACAAACACTCCACCCAAAATGGAAGAACTCCATTAGTGTTAAAAATGCGTAGCAGAGAATGCCTTCTGTTCCTCTTTAATTATGATCTCAGTAGTTGCTAATTATGTAGTAATATACAATTATAATTATAAAGTTCTCATTGTCAAACGTCAAAATTCTCAAGAAACGAGTTTGTCTTTTCTTTTTCCATTCGTGACAAAGTATTGTCTCACGATTCTGTCGCTCTGTCTACAGCCGTCTGAGGTTCTGGGGGTCGTTAGAAGACTCCACATGTCTCAGGCGTACTTGTCTTTTAAAATGAGGAACCAACAGAAGGAAGACCTAAAGACAACGCCACTGTCTGTCCTTTAGGTACATCCGGACAGCGAGAGAGATAGAGAGAGAGAAAAGAAGTCGACTGAATGAATAATCCCAAAGAAAAATCGGAATCCTAATTAATCAGGGAAATAATATGAATAAAATGTTATAATATTGCTCAGGCTTGATCCTGGAAAGAAACACTGCTCGATACTCGCTGCAGAGAAACTGTGTTGACCTTGGCAAACATTTTGAGTCTGGAGCTGGGGTCCCTGGACGTGGTGACCATGAGTTTAGGGTCCTCAACTCCAGCCCACTTATACTCATCATCCATGTGCGAGCTCACACCTGCATGGAAAATACCGAAATTAAAACCAATCAAACCGACCAAACACAAGAGGATGTTGGCGATGAAGGAAGAAAACAAACACGACTCGCCTTCTGCCCCTCCATCGTCATACTCCAGCAGTTTCTGGAGCTGCACGGCTTCTCTGCGTACCTCCGTCGGAAGAAGGCGATTTTCTGGAGAGGAAAAAAAAAAAAGGATTTGTGGTAAGATCATTTAAACTGATGAACAAGTCATGCAAAAATAAACTGATTGTGCAATCCCACCATCAAGTGCGCCCTTCAGCTTCTGTTTCTTCTCCTCTATTGTCCGTTGCCTATCCTCCTGTGCCTTCCTGTACAGGTACTCTCGTCTCAGCCTCACCTCTCGACGAAGCTACCACATCACAACACTGATAAATTACCTCAGGGAAGAGTGCAGGCTCTTAAAAGAACACGCTAGTCTAGATTATATGTCTGGAATATCAAACAATAGGTTATTTAACCTTTAACTTAACTATATTTGATTTTCAGGTCAGAATGAATAAAATAAATCACACACAGAACCTCAAACTTAACTACTTTAGACGACACTGACCTCGTCTGCATTTCTCATGCAATATTTCTTTTTTTTTTTACACTCGATGTACATCTGTCATTGCAAATGTAAGTCTATATCATTTTTTTTAGATCCTTACCAAAATGCAGCATTGGATAATAAAAGTAATAGCTTCATGATTTTGCCATTTATGCAGGTTTTTAAGAATGAGCGTTAGCCAGGCTACCCACAAAGCCAGACCGAGCACATCTTGAAGGTGATGATTCCTCAGCACTGTCACATTGGGCAGGTTTATGTTATGATCTTAGTATATTTACATAACCACGACTAAAAGGTTATATTTTACTACATTAGAATCAATTAGATTTATTTGAATACACATTTTTAGCTTTAAATGAAGCATGCTTGGGATTGTCTGATGAACCGAGAAGGCTAAATGATCGCCGTTGTTTATGATCCGACTGTACCGGAAGCTGAGACGGGACTCGTGCTGAGACTCGAACGCGTGTTTTTGTGCTGCTTCCACGAGGAAACGACGTTAGCGATATAAAAGTATGGCTGCGTCATATAATCTCACAATAAATGTCGCGTCTTAACTTTAAACTTTAAAGTGGATCGAGTTGTTTACATTGGATGAGGACACGAGGATCACACGACTGCTAACAATATCGGTTGTTAGGTGATACTGAAAATCAATCAGCTCGTAGATCAGTTTCACACCGAACCGCTGAAAGGTTCGATACTCCGTGTATTTATTTATAGTTGTTGTTTTTGTTGTTTTATACGTACCATTATGCTTCTGTATGTAGCAGCTTGCTAGCAGCGGAAAAGCACTCACACGGAGACAGAACGACGACGCGCTTACAAGGGCCTTTCTCATTGGTTAACCTCAGCCAATGAAACCGTTCGATGCTCACCGGCAAGCCTTTCAAAATAAAAGTCGAACTTTGTCTCTGCTGACAGTTTCGATGTGGTTCAGAGATTACTTTGAGATGTGAGCCAAAATCTGATGACGCAAACGCGCTTGTGCAATACATTTGATTTCCGATTAATTTTTAAATATGAGCAAAATGCTAACTCGCAAACTCTTGAGTGATAAAGTGAATAGAACCTCGAATGAGATAGAGAGAGAGAAAAGAAGTCGACTGAATGAATAATCCCAAAGAAAAATCTGAATCCTAATTAATCTGAGAAATAATATGAATAAAATGTTATAATATTTTTTTAATAGCAAAAAAATAATTCCACCATTAGATGTACAGTCTTTAGGAGTTGTCTACGATTCAATGAGAACAAAATATATAACGGTGCCTCAGTCTGTCGGGACTTGGGTTGGGAACCGGAGGGTCACCGGTTCAAGTCCCAGCCCAGACAGAAGTAATACAGAGTGTGGACCGGTGGCCTGAGAGGGGCCGGTTCCCCTCCGAGGCGCTGCCGAGGCTTCACACCTTCACCCTGCCCTCTCTGCATGCTAAGGGGCCCCCGCACACGTGTGGTTCATTTACAGGGGCCCACTACAGGGTGTGAGAGTAATCTCATTGTGTGTGCCGACCTCTGGTTTTTTTTATACCGTTTAGATGGGCCAAACTTTCTCAACTAATACCCCACCCCCAAACACTCAGACAGCGCCTGTGGTTAGACATTTCCTGAAGCCTCGCCATAGATACGTTCTTCGCTCAGATCATGCCTTCTCTCATTTTAATGCTGTCGTTGACTTTAGGTAAGTGTCGACCATCATCAGAGAACTTGAATTTAAATTTATCTGACCAGAGTTTGAATTCTCAATGACTATAGACTGCCAAACGATTTTATTTAGCCAGCTACAGAATGGTAAAATTGGTTCTGATTCGGATTCAGAGGAAGTGCTATTTCCTGAAATCCAGAGAAAGAATATAGATATATTACAATAAAGTTAGTTTATATGATATGATATATTATACTGTTCTTTTGTATCCACTAGTTTATCCATTAACCTTACATTTTAAAAATGTAAAGTTTTAGACCCAATGTTTTTACGATTGGGTCTAGAGCCTGTAATAAAGTTGATATATTTTCTTATATTTAATTTATTAATATCTGTTTTAAATTGAACTAAACATAAAGTAGCACCACGCAGGTTGCTAGATTCCTCGTGGGCTTAGCCTTTTCAACATGTGAACCCCCGTGAGCTGTGACCGCTGCCGAGGCGCCACCCTTCACGTCCTGAACGTCGGCTCCACCTTTCACCAGGTGCCAGTGAGGCGCTGTACTGGCAAACGCTGACATGTCCCTACGAGCTACAGCAACAGGGCCTGCAAAGGGTTTGGTGCAGACAGAGCTCCGCTAACTGCTGCACCGGCCTGATCTTCAGCCAGAGTGAGCGCGTGCTGGATGGAGGCAACCTGATGGTCACTGACGTTTCAGAATCCTTCACTGTAACCGTGCTGGAACCGGGCCTCGGGGCGGGAGTGTACTGGTGCGGGGTGCTGACCCGAAACGGCACCATCGTCAAACTGGCTGAGAGCTTTTTTTACGGCTGTAAGGGAGAACACTTCTACTATTTCCATTATCCTGCTCTGTACCCTGCTCAGTTAGATTATATTCATATATAAATAAACTCATAAAGTACTTGACATGATGATACACAATCATGTACACTGACATTTATCTGGGATCAGGTGGGCAAAGCGATAAAAATACTCATTCTGATAGGTCGCTGGTAATTGGTGGGAAAAAAGTAATGAGGATAATATTTATGAGGAAATATTAATGACCTGAACTGTAGCAGGACAGCACGTTCACACCGTGGGTAGAACTGTTGCCCCACTACATAAAGGTTGTGGGTTCAAATGCCCATATATCAGCCTTCGGACCATATTCTCAAACGTCACATTTTATAGATACAGTATACATTTCATACATATATTATATATATTTGTCATGTAATGAAATTCTTGTGATAATAATCAGTATCTCACGCAAAAGACACAAATCCCATTTCTTCTTTCCTCATCCGTTGCCATGGCTCCTGCAGCCGCCGGTAGCTACATCTGGAGCATCGCCCGGTGGGTTCTGCTGCCGCTGCTTCCCATGGTGACCGTATTCACCAACGTTCATGCCAGAAGTAAGTCAAGACATCGGTTGTTCATTTTAACCTCCTGAGTCCCAGACGTTTACTTCGCATGACATCATTGCCAAAGCCATGTTGGACCAGAGCATCCTGATTTGTCGAGGAGGCAATTAGCTACACGTAGCATCTCTGTGTCGATGCACAGAGAAACTGGATCAAAGTGTTTTCAAATGATGACTCAGCAGATTCAGACAATGTCAACACAGACTCTAAGGAGAGTCATATTTCTTCCACAGCAAATCCCTTTCTTATGCGAGTCGGCTGAAATGATTTGGTGTTATTTCCCTAGGAGGCAGAGGAGGCCCTGAACGCATCACTCTGACTCCGGATCTGCAATGCTATGATCACTATAGCTACTAAAGCATCTCTCCAGTCAAGGTGTTCTTGTTTGTGCAGGTTCACTCTGACTATCGGACCCTTTACCCACAGAGGATGGAAGGCTCGTTTGCGCATGCTGAAAACCTGATTTCATTCTCTTCGTCCCTTGAAGAATCATATTCTACCGCCCAGTCATCAAATCAAAAATAATCAATGAGTATCGGATGATTCTGTCCTTTTCATGCTCGCCTTGCTGCCTGTCTCGGCTCAGAGTCTGGATATTGTGGAAGCTTGGACTCCGAGTCCTACCCAGCGTCGTGTGCCTTTTTGCTTACCTTTTACATTAAAGACTGAAGACTGTGTTTGTCTCCGCCTCAGTTGGTCCAGAACTCAAACCCTCCCGTAACATTCCGAGTTGGAAAAAAACAAGAAATTGTACGCACAAAAATTACGGTTACAGAGACTCTGATGGGGCAGAAAATAATTACAATTTTCAGCCGAATCAGATGAATTTCGCTTGATCCAATTTGGCGGTTGGTCCTCAGTAATCCAAGTCTGTGCCAAATCCAGCGTTCTGTCGATACAGCGCCGCCTGCTGGTGCAAGATGAGATCCAGTTTCTGCCGTTCTTCCACGGATTGGGCCGTGAGCCGAGGTGAATGAGCTCACGGTACCGTCCCTCGATCCGTGCCAACACCCGGCCCCGCCCAAAGCCCCGAAAAGCACTATTGGATCCATGGTCAGGTTATCAAGTACTGTGGAAGCCGCCGTCGTGGAGACGCTCCAGTTCACCAGGGCAGCGCCCAGCCCAGTCAGCCGATGCCACCCCACCGATAAGCCGAATATCTATGTCTTCCACAGATAGGACCGTGAGACAGACAACCCTCCACTTGTCCCAGGTCCTTGTGTAGCCCGCCGCGAAGGTCCCATCTGGGCAGGTCGGCGACCCCGGGTTGCTGTGCTTCGATGAAAATATTTGATCAATCGCACCAAGAGATTCCATGGTTTTAGTCTTCGGGAGAGCAGCAGGAAGCGGAACCAAGAAGAAAAGTCAGCAGACAGACGAGACGAGAGAGAAACACGTCCATCCTCTCCAAAGACCAGTAGAAGAAAGTGTGGCTAAAGGTTGGATTAAATCTGTGACCCATTCCTGATCGAGTCCATTTAAGGATCAGGGTAAGGTCCAGGTTGTCGAACTGGCCGGCGCTCAAACCGGACCCCATTCCTTATTACGATTAACGAACACAAAGCAGTTGGGCATGCTGTAAACGAACTGCCAGTGAATTTAGATCATGGGCAGTCGAGAATTTAAACGGGCCTCATTATCCTCGCTGAAGAGGAGGCGAGGGTATTGCAATTTGGTTTGTTTGTCTGTCTGTTTGTCTGTCTGTTTGTTTGTTTGTCTGTCCGAGCACATAACTCAAAAACTAGTAACCCAATCGACGTGAAATTTTTACACAAGCAAGGTTCTGTCCGTGGCTCGGTCCTCCCCGAGAATGGCGTTGATCCGGATCTGGATCCAGATCCTAGAATTATTTTTACATCTGGAATTGTGCCTGTGCTGTAAACTGCCACTTTAAGAGGGAGGGACACGAATGGCATGATGGGAAAAAGAGTCCAGAAGGAGTCTTGTAGTACGTTCCGGAGCAGCAAGCTAGAGCAGGTTTGGCCCCTCTGATCCGGAAGCCCTGTTTACTGTCTCACAAGATCCAATAGTCTATTGGAGGCGGGGCCTGCAATCTCTGATTGTCTTTCTAGTTGAGTTTTAAAATTGTTTAAAAAAAAAAAAAAGAACTTCTTGAAGAAATAAGTTTGTGTTTATTGAGCAAACCAAAGTCAAGCAAACTCACACTTAGTGTAAAGATGGAGCATCATGTGGTGAAAACGTCATACAGTACATCCACTAGGATAAAGAGTAGGAAACACGATGCATGGTTATCCGTTCTTAAACCGTACATCAACGACGTCGTTGCGCCGGATGTTTGCAGCGACGGTTTCCACATCAGTTTAAATTCTCTTTAGAGTTAATCACACTTTATACATCCTTGTGTATCGTTGGACATTCAAGTCTCTTGCTTGGCTTGAAACTGCGCTTTCAGCATTTATCCACATCACAAAGACAAAATAGAGTGCACAGTATTCAGGATCAATGCTGCATAGTTTCAGTTCTGGAATGTCACACATCATTTCCTCATAAACCAACAGTGTAACCATGTGTGCATGGGAAATGGGCCCTGCATGAAATATGTTAAAACATCTCTTAAAATACACATCAGTTCTCTTAAATGAACCGTTCTTCTGTTGTCAGACATTTAACAAACAGCTTGAGGAACCTTTAGGAGGTCGCATCGCCACGGACACGTCCTTAAAACTAGTGAAGGACGCGTTCAAGGACTGGTCAAAGCCTGCAACGGATAAAAGGCTCCCGCACAAAACACAGATCTCGCAACCAAACGATGAAAGAAACAAGACAAGGATGGAACATCTTGGACTTCAGAAGAAAACCAATGGAAGATTCACCGCAATCCGAGAACCGGCTTTTTATTTACCAAGAATAAGGCCGAGACAAAAAAAAAAAACCTGCTGAACCCAACGAAACTGCCAAGCAATTTACAGTAAGGACATTCCCAATGGTTCATGATGGCAGCGGCGCATCAGTCCCTTGTTGTAAGCTCCATTAAGGCAACAGCAAAAAGGTGAGCGGAAGAAGAAGAAGAAGAAGAAGAGAAGAGTTGATTGTTACACCAGGTGGGAAAATACCGGAACCTGACCTGCGGATGAACGAATACAATCAGCAGAGAGACGCTGGCTGTGTCCACACTAAGACAGCTAAACATCAAAGCATGAAAACAGTACGCCTGGCTACAGGAAACGCCCCCCCCCCCCCCCTCACCGCTTCAGCGATCTGAGGACGCATCAACCTTTTACGTTGCTCGTTAGAAACCTGGCTAAACTTCATCCGGAACAGAAACGGGCAGCAGCTAGCCGCTAAGTGTGCACACTGGGGCAGGTACCTCGGACACGCCCATCTCTGTGGGGACCTGTCGGGGACATGGAAGACTTCGGCCCACCCCGGACCACGAGACACCAGTCTTTGTGGGTCAGCATCACGGGTCGCCTCTCGGGACGCCCGCCGTGGCTTTGGGCAGCAGCTTGCATCCACGCTGCGACTGATGGAGAGCGTTGTCTCACGGGACGACGGCGCCACCTGGAGCGCAAAATCAGCATCGACGGATACGGTTCAAACCGCTGCTTAAAGCCGCCTGACCTTGAATGACCTTTTAATTTTGTGACAGTGTTCAGAGGTGGAATCAGCTCTGCTGACTTCGGCTGGTAAGAGATCGTCACAGTGAATGGAAAGACAGTGTGTCGTCCACTGCGCGTCCTCCGCAGGGACACGGTCCTTCACGAGGACACGTTAGCATTCCCACTACTGGGAGCCAACTCCGGATGCGGTGGAATCTCAAACCCAGCCTCAATGTGTTTTGGGCGCGTTCACAGTTTCCCATTTGTGATCGGATTCCTCCCAAAGGATGTTAAGACGGCCAGGAGAGGCCGCCAGAGTTACGGGAGGAAAACCTTGGCGAACGTTTCTCCGAATTACACCAAATTAACATCCGTAACAAAAAAGGCTAAATATTCCGAGTCAACAAACAGCCGGGATTTCATTTCTCTCCTTCCTTGAGGTGACGGAACGGTCGGCTCGGTGGCGATGGCGGCCCAAACAGAGGGAGCATGCTTTTTAAGAGGCGGCTGTGTTAGTGTGGACAGCATCAAAGACAAGCCACCAGTGCCAGTGAACACTGGAGGGGGACAGACAGACGAGACGGGACAGAGGAGTCCCAGGAGTCGCTCGCCGCTCCGTTATCACACGGACCGCGTTCGTCTATTTACAGCAGCGGATCCCGATGGCTCAAAGACAACGTCTTCAATCGTGCCAAAGTACAAAGAGGCTATTTTAATGCCATTTGAGCTCGGTTAGCGGCTTGTTTTTTATTTATGGGCTGAATGGAGATGACAGCGTCCCTCAGCGTCCCCTACCTGTCTCTGCGCCGGTGTTTTGCGTATGGCTTGGAGATGCTGCACGTAAAAGTCAAGGAAACAGGATGCTCTTCCACGTCTGCTGCTCCGCCGCGCCGGTTCCTCGTGAACCGGCAGCTTTTATAGTTCCTCGTAGTCGCCATCGTCTCTTCTAGCCGGCGCTCGTCCACCCAGAAAGTCCTCCAACTCGTCCACGTCTGTTTTCTTGGTCCGGGATTTCTTTTTCTTCTTCTCATCTGATGCTGCGGCTTCCTCGCGCTCCTTTTTCTTGTGTTTGTGTTTCTTCTTGCTCTTTTCGTCGTCCTGAAAGGGAAGGACGCAATCATTCAATCATTGCGTTGGTTATAACTGTTGTTATTACACTGCTGCCTCCAGTATGCAATAGTGTATGTAGAAATCAAACGTGACCTCTTTGGGTTTCTTTTTCTTTTTCTTCTTTTCTTTGCAGGAATGTTTGCCGTCTTTGTCTGAAAGAAAATATAAGGTGAGACGTGTTGGCTGTGGGACATTTGGCTGCAGCCTTTTTGCTCGTCATCATCACTTCCTGTGACTGACTCCTTGCACCGACTGGTTTTCTCTGAGCCCGTCCTCTGATTTAAAATGCTCGGGGCCTGCCCCCTAAATAAGACTTCATTATTGCATCTCTAAGCGTTTGATGGGCCGCTAAATTTCCAATGGAACTGCGTCACTGTAGATTTACATGCTAGCTGCAACCGTGACTCCAATGCAGGGGTGTCAAACTCAAATACGTGTGGGCCAGAATTTAAAATGAATCAAAGCCACGGGCCAACGTTGAATAAATAAACCTTTAATATGGACCCAAACAAGTTTTGCTTTAACATTGAGTCTGGAACAAGCAACGCTTTCGTAATTTAATCATGAAGACATGCAAAATGCCATTTTAAATAGAAATTGTATGTTCGTTTGTTTTTTGCAGCCCTCTGAGGTAAATATGAAAATAAACTTTTCCACAGGCTAATAAATGTGAAAATAAAATAACAATGAATGAAGCAACCATTCAAGCCTTGGAGTAGCAAGAAAAGGTGCATAAAGAAAGCGTTAATTACTGCTCAGTCTGCAACACACTGATCTAATCTGATGAGCCCAAGCCAGATACCTGCATCCTGGGTGGAGCTTAACATTTGTGCCGGGGGGGGGGGGCAAACATTTTATTTAACTGACTTGAGTTCAGTAACGTCATGGCACGCATCGTAATGTCCCGTGTCACATGACTGCTCAATTATGAATTTATCACGAAAACAAACCAAACAGAATTTAGATTTGTTTATTGCTGTAATTCCATGTGTTATATTATACCAAATATGTGTTAATATATACAGTGGCATTGCTAGGGTCTCTTGGGACTGCAAGCAAGAGATCCCTGGGGCCCCCACCCAACCCGTTCACGCCGCAAAAATTAGTTTTTTGCACATTAAAATGCACAATAAATAGGTAAACAATGTATAAGGCCACATCAAATGAAAAATGAAGTTGCCACAATATATATAAAACAACAGTGTACATAAATAACATCAAATAAAATAAATGGCATTATGGGATTTGTAGTATTAGCGGTGAATGTGCTGTTCTGTACCGGCGGGCCAGCTCTAATATTAGTTTTATATTGCCTCGCGGGCCAATTTGACACCCCTGCTCCAATGCAACCCCAGTGGAGGTGCGGAAATGAATGGATGAATGGCGTGCAGCGCTTCAAACAACCTGCCGCATGTTCGGACCCCCACCTTCCTGTTCCTCGCTGCTGTCTTTGGCTGCAGGAGCCTCTTCTTGGATGCCGAGACCGAACAGGTCGGCGTCGTCCTGATGTTTGAAGGCGATGGCGGCGGGCTTCGGGGGTTCTGGCGCCGCGGCTAGCTGCGCGTCGTTGTCAGAGAGATCGGAGAGAAGCTCGTCTCTCACGGGAAACGCGTCCTGGGGAGAGCAGAGCGACCCAAAGCAAACATGTGCATGAGGAACGTGGCATGATGAGCGTGAAATGAAAACCTCTCCAGTGGGTCCAACACTTCAGACAGGAAGAGGGAGGCGGCCTTAAATCTGTGCGTTTGACTTCACCTTTGCTATTTTCGGTGCGTCGGATGGTTCGGACTCAAAGTCGGGGTCATCCATGACGAACGAGAGCACCTGTTGGTCTGCGGGGGCCTCGGCGTCCGTGTCCGAGTCTTCGGCCTTGGGCGTGCCCCCCAGCTTCTTGCCTCTGTGCCGGGACGGCTGCTGAGCTGCTGGGGTCAGAGTGAGGGAGACGGGAGCCGCAGACATCACCTTTGACCTGGTGATGGGGATCACCGGCCTGAAAAGATGGAAGACGTTGCTGATGAAAGGTCACCACGACAGAATCCCCGTCAGCTTCCGACAGCGACCCAAACCCTCCGTTTGTACATTCTTGGGGCGTAAAGCCATCAGTATCTGAAGAGGGACTTACGCTTTCAGCTCGGGCTCACTGTCCAGGTCCAGGTCTTGTGTGACATTGTGGACCGCTGCTGTCCTCTCCTCCTCATCGCTTGTCAAAGTGACTTCTTTACTGAGGAGCAGCGCCGCCGGTTGGGGGAGGCTGGGCTCGGTGTCGTCAGGGTCCAGCTCGTCCTGTAAACCCGACACCATGGGGTTCCCGCTCTCTTCATCACTGGAACGAAGACAGAACCGGAGAAAGGATTAGTCTCTGTAGTTAAAGGTTAAAAAGAAGTTAAATAAGAGGCAGTTACACACCGAGGCCCAAAAAACCCCCACATCCAATCATCTCTGAGCATTTAGCCTGAAGCAGTAATGATGAGCGCTCATATCTGCTCCTTTATTATTCTTCAGGTTTCTGAAATTCAGCATCAAAATCTCAACTTCTTCCCAACTTTACAGAAATTAGCCAATAGCAGAGAGGGAGGCGCCGCGCCAGACTACGTTGTTATGTAGTTCACGGGGACGCGTCTCACCTGTCGCTGTCTGCAGCCAGCGCTGAGGCAGGCTGGGGCAGCTTGGACCTGGAGGGCAGGCTGTCCTCCAGGAAGCTTCTGTCCAGCCTGTCCTCCGGGACAAAGTCATCCACGCTCTGGACCGCCGCAGCACCGACGGCTGCAGGCGTCGCCTCTGGAAGAAAACACGCTCCGTCATTTCGTGTGTGTCTAGAACCTTCAACAGCTACGGGCGTGGCCAGAGGCGGCGGTCTAGAACCTTTACCTGCTGCCGTGACCTTCAGAATCTCACCTGGTGCAGAAGCCGTAGCCTCAGCAGCAAGAGAAGAACCGAACCAGCGGGAGATGAAGCCCCGCTTCTGGGAGGCGGCGGCCCCAGACGCAGCGGAGGACTGAAGGTGTTCCGGCGACTGGGCGGACGGCTTGGACTCGACGGCAGGCGAAGCGGTCATGCTAGCTGCCGTCGAGGAAGGTGCGGAGACGGAGACGGACACGGACACGGACGGTGACTGTGGGGGTGCCTGTGTGGGAATGGGGGGCTGAGGGGTGCTGGGGCTGGAGCTGCCTGTGGAGGCCCCGCTGGGAGGGACGATGGGAGACTGGGACCCGGAGGAGGGACTCTGTCCATTGGCTGGACCAGGAGAGCCGAAGGCCTTACTGCGAGAATCCAAGTTCTCGAGGAAACTGAAACATCAAGAAGGTTTCGTTCAAAATCTGAGATTCACCTGCATAAATAAATGCTGTTCCTCCTCCAATGAAATACAGACAGTACATCTCATAGTTCTGATCTTCGGTCTCCTGCTGGACACAGAGTTCCTCCAGGGTGGCATCCATGTCCAGCTGGTTGGTCTCCAGCTGCCTCAGGAGCGTCTCTCTCTGCACACAGAGACAGGCGGCTTCATGAAGCAGGGCTGGAAGAGCGAGCGAATAATAGCCCAACAAACAAACAAACCTGGAGTTGCAGGAAGGGAATGTTGAAAAACCTGTGCAGGTACTTCAGGCCGAAGCCATTCTTCATGGAGGACTCGGCGTAGTGAATGTAAGACGATCCCATCGGTCTGGAACGCAGCACATCGTGCCGTCAGAACTTTATCCCACGCGGTACATTTGTATGCTGCGTGAACATCCGACATCACTTTGTGTATAATGAAAACACCCCCACCATTCAGTCCGTACACAGTGTGTTTGCAGTGTGTACGCAGTCTGTACGCAGTGTGTACGCAGTGTGTACGCAGCGTGTACGCAGTCTGTACGCAGTCTGTACGCAGTCTGTACGCAGTGAGTACGCAGTCTGTACGCAGTCTGTACGCAGTGTGTACGCAGTGAGTACGCAGTCTGTACGCAGCGTGTATGCAGTTGGTACGCTCCGAGCACTGCAGGCAGAAACTGGACTCATCGCTGAACAGAATGTTCCTGTACAGATGGATCACAGAGGTCAACAGTCATGTTGTCCTGCAGATCTTGGTCTTCTTGGGATGGCCGATTTGAAAAAAACAGGAAGTACAAAGAAAAATGGTTTTGTCCATTTCCAGAGGACAGTCATCGACTAGATCACTAGATCTTCAGTGGACAACAACAACAACGAACCGTAGAAGACACTTAATATCTGATGGACACAAAGGTCTAATGCAGAGTTAGACTAGACGGTGATGAGAATAACTCCTGTGTTGTCCAGCAGGTCTCAGCTGGGTAAACGGTGAGGCTTCGGTCTTCATCACCGCCCCATCTTTAAATAACGGGTCTCTCCTCTCCGGGGGGGGGGGGGGGGTCGGCGACTTTAGAACCAATGTTGAACTTTACGACGTGTTTTTATGACGTACCGGAAAACGAGCGAGCGAATCGAGTGTACGACAGTTTCTGCCGTCTCACCCACGATGTCTACCGAGAGGAAGTCGATGACCCCCCCCCCCCCCTGTATTTCCAATTGAGGATAGTGCCACCTCAGTCTAATTGGTTGTCATGGCGACCACCACGTCGCCTCCTTCAACGCTACACATGCCCCCCCCCCACACACCCATCCTCACATTGGCACATGTTGTAATTGATCAAAGTTCTGACTCCTACCTGTTCAGTCCAGCAATCAGGTCTCTTATATCGTCAGGGAGAATGACGCGATGCTCCCCCATGTCTCTGTAGTTCCCCAGCACACACACCGGCACGTGGGTGGGAACTTTAGGCAGCTCCCGCAGGATGTAGTTAAAAGTCCTGAAAATAATCAAGAATACAAAACTCATCAGAAGACGGGAGAAGAAAAAGGGAGATCCAGTTTTCTAGCTGCGCTGCCACAATGACCCAAAGCTGCTGTCATGGAGTCACAAAGAAATTCAAGTAAAATCCAAACAGCAGGAGGCACCATTCCAAACAGAAAGAGGCACCATTCCAAACAGAAAGAGGCACCATTCCATACAGCAGGAGGCACCATTCCAAACAGAAAGAGGCACCATTCCAAACTATCCCAACATTCATTGGTGCTTATGATAAACAACAATAACATCAAACTGATATGTCTGGCTTCATTGCTGCCACAAACATTATCCTCACTCCCTACACAGAGGATGCTACATCCTCAGGGAATCCATGCCCCCCCCCCCCCCACCCCATGCATCAACCTGCAGAGTGGTCGGGTGTAGAAGCGGAACCCCCACCAACAACACGCTCCACCCTCTGCGCCAGTCTGAAAACCAATCACATCCACTTCAAAATCCTTCACCAACATTTGGGGGGGATGGGGGGGGGGGGTCGGGTATTTTCCCAAAATAAAATGCAGACCTATCATTTATTTTCATTCCTACTTTAGGCTAATAAAAGACGTTCTTCTTCTTCTAATGTCTCAATAGAGTAAAAGAAGGTGATGTAACATTTCCAGATTTTTGGAAAACTGATATAAAACAAACATCGTAAGAAACAAGCGTGATAAATATTTAAGATGATTAATATTCATGATAACCTTCAAATGATCTTAAAACAAGATTTGCTCTCAAAGTAAAAGTCATTTCAGAGGATAAGATGAATTTTACACATCAGCGTGTATGAAATTCAGTTTTTAACAGACGGATTTTGGTGCTTTTTCTTTTCTTTGACAGAAGGGATACTTTTCTCTGCGTATTGAATCATTAAGAGAAACGTGCATCAGACGTGTGAAAACGAGACACTGAAGCCGTGCGACGAGAGCTTCTTCATTTAAAGCCTCAGATTAGAGCCCAAATCCACCAGGCCTCGTCTTCCATACGCTCTCCGAGGCTGAAACTGACTCCGACTGCCAACGTAAATATTTAAAGATTGCTCAGTGGTGTGTGATTTCTTTATAAATACTGTAAGACCACATAAACAGCCTTGAAGACCAGATCTCTATTCTGCGTTCGGATCGGAACGGACCTGTCAGAATTAATCTCATAATCCTGATCCTCTTTGTTTTTAGACATTGTTTGGATGAAGAAAAACAACAGAAGCACTAATTTAGTCCTCAAGGTAGCAGTGCCCCCTCCCCGCCTGGCTAGCGGCGTCGCCGTTCTTTAGCGTAATTCATAAAAGCTTTCTTTCTTTTCGAAAGAGCCGTTACATTTCGGATCATTTTAATCGATTTTATTTTGGGGTTTGAGAGCAAAATTGTTTTTGGCTCCAATCACACTTAAATAAATTAGAAATACAAAATTACGAAAAGTTCTACAGCATCATCAAATGAATGTCATTGCATTAAAAAAAAATGTAAATCAAGATTTGAATGCGTCAATGTTTACAATTTAAAGGCCGTTCATTAAAAGTCACAAATAATTTTTGCATGAATTGTTGTTTTCCATGTAAAATGACGAACGGTTCACCAAAGATTCGCTGCTGAATCTCCTCCGTCCTGCCGAGGCAAGCTAGCGTGCTTTTAAATCAAAAACAGGAGCGTTGAAATCCACCTGCGTAAACTAACCCGAGTGAAATCTAATCTGTCCGTGCATATCGTAGCATCGGCGTGCACGGAGAGACGCGTCTTACCACTGCTTGGTGATGTCAAACATCAGGATGATTCCGTTGCAGTTCTTGTACACGTCCAGGAACTCAGCATCCAGGGCCACGTCATCTGACTGCAGCACACGCACGCACACGCGCACACGCACACGCACACGCACACGCACACGCACACGCACACGCACACGTTAAACAAATGCATCTCAAAAGGAGAGAAACAGAAATGAAACTAGTGAACCTTTTATTTGTTTAGCCCTGACAGGAGCGATAATCACCTCTTGGGGCTCATTCTCCAGTTTCAGATTGTCGCCACGCCTTTTGCCTTTGCCTGATGGAGCAGGAAACCAGACGTTAAGGTTAGACAACCTGGAACAGAATCCCTCCCCCCCCCCCACCCCCCCATTATGTCTTAGATACACACAGCTGAACACCCAGAGGTGCAGCCGGATAGGGAGCGGCGCCAAACCTTTAGAATATTGACATTTGGCTAACAGAGGGGGGGGGGGGGGGCAAACCCAGAGCACACGGGCGGCTTCAGAATCTACACATCGCCGTGGCGCTCACCTACACCTTCAGGAACGGGGCCTTTGTGGCCTGAGCGTGCAAGAGAGAGACTGCCGTCAGTGAGGATGGAAACGCGAGAGGCAACCGCGTGTGTGTCGTGTTGCAGGAAGGGGGGGGGGGGGGGGGGGCTGTGGCCGGAAGACGATCCCGTTCAGGGAGACGCAGAGACAGTGTCCTCACCTTTGTCGACGACGTCCCACACCTCGACCTTGACCACGTCGTCGGTCGCTGTGGAACACACACACACACACGGGTTCTTCACGCATGTTCTTGTGCCGCGGAGGACATTAGTCTGAATTCGGGTGGCGTCACTATAAATAGAAGCACGAGCGCTCGTTCCTAAGGCGAACACGGCGACTCTAAACACAAAGGCAGCCGCTCGTCTTTACCTTGATATGGAGCTGCTGAAATAAACCAGCCAGGCAGAAACAGCAGGCGTCAAAAGTTCATCCGAACAGAGGAACGCGGTCAGAAGACGCCACGCAGAGTCGCGTGTGCTTACTTTTGTAATTCCAATGGATACTTGTGGCTTGGATCTCCTGGGTGGGTAGGTACTCCTCCACGAACTTCTTGCCCTGCAGGCGGTGCCACAAGGTGCTCTTCCCCGTGTTTCGATCTCCTCTGATCACAATTTTCACTTGAAAGGGAGAGAAATCGCACCGGACTTTCAGCCGCTGCCGGACCGGGCGAGGCGAGGCGTGCCCCCCCCCAAACGGCTTCTCGCGTGACTTACTGTTATACTGGACGCCTTTGGCGAAGCGTCGCTGCAGACTCTGGTTCATGGACTGCAGGCCGGCCGGGATGTTCTTGTCTTTGATCTGTCCGGGCTCAGAGCCCACCAGTTTCTTCAGCGCCGAAAACATCTCGACTTTTGTAGTTTTTGCACTTGGACGTGAAGCGGAGCGTGCGTACCGTGGCGGCCGAGGGAATCAGTGCTCGGGAGCGCCGCCGGCGCCGGGTGACTGGAGACAATCGATATTACGAGTGGGAGTTCTCTTAGGCCTCACTAGGGGTCCAGACATTGTTCCCAGAGCGACGGAAGGCAACTAGCGCATTGATTTCAGCATCATCTGGGGGAGAACAGAGGAATAAAAAGAAGGAGTTACGGCCCGATAAACAATAAAGATAAGCTAACGCTTGTAACACGATACCTTCACATCATCACATCAACATAAAAGCAGAACTAGGCAGATGTCCATGCTGACTGGCTTATTCCTCTTCTGCAGAGGACATGGTGGAAACGAGGGAAGTGGAATTAGTCACTGCTGCATCCATCATGAGTCATTAGAATATTAGTACTCTTGTCTTGTGTACTCAGTATAAAAATGAAGTCGTCAGCCTTGGCTCAAGTGCTCCGTCTCAACCAACGTTGAGTACTCCAAAGCAACCACGTAGTACTCCACAGCAACCACGTAGTACTCCAAAGCAACCACGTAGTACTCCACAGCAACCACGTAGTACTCCACAGCAACCACGTAGTACTCCACAGCAACCAGGTAGTACTGCACAGCAACCACATAGTACTCCACAGCAACCACATAGTACTCCAAAGCAACCACGTAGTTCTGCACAGCTACCACGTAGTACTCCACAGCAACCACATAGTACTCCACAGCAACCACATAGTACTCCACAGCAACCACGTAGTACTCCACAGCAACCACGTAGTACTCCAAAGCAACCACGTAGTACTCCACAGCAACCACATAGTACTCCACAGCAACCACATAGTACTCCACAGCAACCACATAGTACTGCACAGCAACCACGTAGTACTACAAAGCAACCACGTAGTACTCCACAGCAACCACGTAGTACTCCACAGCAACCACGTAGTACTCCACAGCAACCCTCTCAGGCAGATTCAGCCATCAACACGAGTCTCACATGACGGGTCAGCCTGTGTATGATCAGCATGTGACTTTCAACTGCAGCACAACCTTTATTTAAAAATGATCCTTTCGTGGAACAGAACTGGTTTGACATGTTTTAGAAAACAGTCAGACTGCAGAACACTTTCTGACCGTATCTCTCAGCATCCAATAATTAATAGACAGCTTTGATCACCTGAGCTTTTGGTGCCGTTTGAGTTCATGTGCGTTAGAAAGAACCGAAGCCTGATCCTCCTGGCCAGGGGGCAACCGGCAGAGATCAGAGAATGGTGGCCACGGGGGGGGGGCACCCGGCAGGTTCTGGGTCATCGATGGAGGAGCTGAAATGAGCAGATTGTCTCCACGTCTGTCTCTCATCCATTCAAACCAGAGCACGGACTTTAGAGTCAACCGATATGGTTTACAGCCCCAACGTGTATAAAGTGTGGCTATATTACATTTAGCAGCAGGTGCATCAAACATGCAACTCTACCTCACCTTGGGATTCACTAGTGAAATAGTACACGTTACTGTTGGTGTCTCATCAGCTTCTGTTCATCAGGATCAATCACTAGCATCACATAAATCACTATCATCAGGATCAATCACTAGCATCCATCAATCACCATCATCACATCAATCACTATCATCAGGATCAATCACTACCATCACGATCAATCACTAGCATCCATCAATCACCATCATCACATCAATCACTAGCATCACATAAATCACTATCATCAGGATCAATCACCATCATCACATCAATCACTATCAACAGGATCAATCACTAGCATCCATCAATCACCATCATCACATCAATCACTATCATCAGGATCAATCACTATCATCAGGATCAATCACTATCATCAGGATCAATCACTAGCATCACATAAATCACTATCATCAGGATCAATCACCATCATCACATCAATCACTATCAACAGGATCAATCACTAGCATCCATCAATCACCATCATCACATCAATCACTATCATCAGGATCAATCACTAGCATCACATAAATCACTATCATCAGGATCAATCACCATCATCACATCAATCACTATCAACAGGATCAATCACTAGCATCCATCAATCACCATCATCACATAAATCACTATGCTCAGGATCAATCACTATCATCAGGATCAATCGGCTCATGTTGAGATCACCAGCGGGAGCCCCTCCCCTCCTCGGGGACTCACATCTAAAGCCTATCTAAAGGTGAACTCGTGTTATAATAATCACATTACTGTATATATATTTGTTTTACGCTTGATTGAAGCTATGGCTACATCCAGCTAGCACTAGCTGTGGGGGCTTCTCACTAAGCGGGCTGCACATACTCCCTTCTGGGGTAGGACAAGGCCAACACACCCGCAGCAGCGCCGGTGCCGCCCGGTGCATCACCCTCCGTTGCTAACAGTGTAGTTTTATTTCTTTTTTTGGGGGGGGGGGGCTCCGTGTAGCTAACGCTAGCCGTCCCGGACTAGCTTAGCCTACGTGCGGCGCGTCGAGCGGCACCGACCGGCAGCGGGTTGTCCATTCCCCGGGACGTCAGTATCAAACACTCACTGCTGCCGGATGACTTGTCCGCGTCTCCCCGGCATCGTTTTCTCAAAACATCTGTCGGATGGCGACGCAGAAGCGACATTCCTTCGCAAGAGAGCGGCTACATTGATGCAGCGTCGAGCTAACGCTAAAACACACGATTTCCGGTGAAGGTTTCAAAATAAAGCTCAATATTAAATGGAATAAGGAATAAAAGCAGAAATGAGTTAAAACTTTTATATTAATACCACTGTCAATTTCCGACTTACATCAATAACCTTGACTGAGTGTAGGTATGGGTAAAAATATAGGTTTGTGTATAAGTATGTATGAACGTACACATGGCTTAATTAAATCTCTCACTTAAAATGAGATAATTTCCCAGTAATTCTTTCTTACGTCTATGCTGCATGACAATTCATTAGTTGATCCGTAATTAATAAGAAGACAAATCACATTTCACGTTTGTTAACATTTAATACGAGATAAAATTCGCCTTTCGGCTGATTCTGTTTGGGCTGCAGTAATAACAATAATTATATAATAAAAATATAATAATAATAATATAATTATAATAATAATTCCATAATAATGTGTTACATCAGGTCTCAGACATATTATAGAATTGACAAAACACGCACATGATTCTCTACTACGTAGATAAGATGCCACATTAATAATGTCTAAAATCCAACCTTAAAATTCGAGCAGTACAAGACAAATAAAAAATATTTACGTCATAAATCAGACTAATACAAATACTTTGTTTTTATTTTGAAGACCACGCAGCAACACTTTACGGAGTATTCCGGGCGAATAAAACTAACTTGGTGCAGTTGTGGGCGGGGCTGCGGTTGCGGGACCAATCGCATTGCCCGGGCCTGCTTCATGGATGATGCCCTTTTTTGGTGACGTCCTCGTGAGACTGCGACACCTAGCGGTGGATAATTGGCAGCGTTCTCAGCTGTCACATAACACGCGAACACGTCTGATCTTATTTGTCTGTGCATTTGATGATTAAACATATTCTCACCAGAATCAGGAATGAATATGAGAACAACTTGTGATAGAACAATGAGTTCCCGTCGGCGATTGTTGGTGAAATTACATCCAGCTCTATTTGCGTTCTTGAACACACCCCGCTGAGTACCCCGATTGTGTTCGAGGGGAATAATGGCTGCGGAGGAGCCGTCTCCACCATCTTCCCTGGAAGGCAACAAACCAGGCTTCCCAAAGAGAATTCTGGCCAACAACCTCGAAGACAAACATTTGTGCAATTCGTGCCAGAACATCCTGCGGCGGCCCGTGCAAGCTCAGTGCGGCCATCGCTTCTGCTCGTTCTGTCTAAACACAATCGTGAGGTGAGTAGCGCCGCGGTGGCAGCGAGCTAGCGACAACGGACGTGCGCGCCTCGCTACCAGCCCTCGTTCAAATATCCTTATATTTAACGCCGCCCTGCTTATTATCACGCGGAGCGGCGTGTCCAGCGCCGTGTCCGGCGCGCTATACTGCCTTTAGGACCAGCGGAACAATTCGGCATGGAAGTATCCTGGAAGCGATCGCTCTTTGGTCCAACCCAAAGGTGAACTTTGGTGGGTTGCCGTGTCACTTCGTTGTGAAGTCCCACTCACCTGTTTTGCGGTTGATCGGATCGATGGCCGCTGATACCGGGTCGGTTGTGTGTCCAGATGGTGCAGCTTGTCCGCTCCTGGTCCACCCAGTCCCTGTTTCCGGGGACAGGGAGCATCTCTCGGGTGGATGACCTTTGTCCATAAACCAGATGACCTGGCAGAGGCTTGCCTTGCATCAGGACCATTTCTTGATATTGTTTTTATGATGTCGTGAACGAGAATACTCGTGTGTGTACTCCGTGTTGGTGCAGCAGAAGACCCGATTAGAGGGACTCCGTCGGGACGCCTGTCCCTCAGGAGGACAGCAACCGTTTCTCGTTTTGCTCACCTGCCTGATGGAAGACCTGTTGGACCAAAGTGTGGGACACGTCCGCTCACGTTGCTCTAATATTACTGAAACTGAAATTACGCGTTAGAAACGACGTTGATTCACATTCAATCTGTGCTTTTGCCTCAACTTTAGTCGGAAAGCGTTCGTTTGCTGCTCCAGATCAGAATCTCGAGGTCTTTGCAGAGACGCTTTTGTTTCTCTTTCGCGTATTCTGGCAGTGTTCCTGTTGAATCCTAATCCACGGACAAAGACCTCCAGTTCTGGAATATTCCTGTGTCAACGCCCACCACAGGTTTTCTATGGATTCCACTGAGGCGACTGTGACGGCCTCTAGAATGAGCCAGGACTCCTTCTGAAAGCAAGCCTTGCTGGGCTTTGATGTCTGATGGGGATCATTGTCCTCTTGAAATGTCCAAGCTTCATCTTCCTCAAAGAAGCTGAGACACGTTCTTCTCGGCCAGACGAGACCTCGCTGTTGGGAGGGGGGGGGGGGTGTTCTTTCTTTAACCTCAGCTTCATTCTTCCTCCTCCAGACATGCAGCTGATCCAGAGGCCCCAGATGTTCCGGTTTGGTTTCATGGCTCCGCAGGACAGCATCCCAAATGTTCTGGGTCTGATCTAGAGAGTTCTGAGCTACTGGAGACACTCTTCTGGGTCTTTAGTGTCAGCACTACCTCACGGATGTTTGTTCGGTCTGCTCCAACCAGTTCTTCCTTCTCCATCGATCCTGGAGGGAAACTAGTTAGCCTTTTTCTCAGACAATTCATTTCATTCCATTTGTTGAGAGAGAATAATCTAATCCGGTGAGAAGCTCTGCCTTTAGCCAATAACGAAACAAAAGCGTTAATAAAACCGAATTTGTTCCCCCCAAACCTTCAATTCCATAACATTTATTTTCATCACATGTTTCCGAAACGAGCCGCCTCCTGCTCCGAGGTGCCGCCGGGCCTCATGCAGAACACTTGAATACTGATGGAGGCATTTAGGGTCATGTAAGTTCACAAATCAAAAAGCATTCACAAGAGCCTTTCTAAGGCATTGATCGATAAATGATATTGAATCTCTATTATTAATTAAAATGTTGGTTTTTCTGTCATCCTTCTGATCATCAGGCGCTGACTCAGCATCTACTGTCTGACACATTATTATTATTATTAATAATAATGATCAATACTCATGTGGAATTTCCTTCTTTCAAGTTCTGGACCACAGAAATGCAGCGCTTGCATCAAGGAAGACTTGTTTGAGGAGCCCACCTCCATTCTCCAGCAAGGTGGCGTAAGTACGCTTTTACAGTTCATGGGTTGATGTTGAAATCCAGAGGACTTCCAGACGTCGGCCCATTAGGTCGTCACACCGATCAATGGTCCTGCGGCGGTTTGCCCCTCGTCATGTGACCAACGCGTCCATGGAAATGCCCTTACAATGTGGAATCGCGTTATTTTAATCGTTGGCTGGATGGTTCCATAAATAAAAATCCAGACTGTTTGTTTTCTTTGGGATCTAGATCAGAAGCTTTTGAAGATGAGCCCAATTTGAGACCTAACAAAACAGTTTCAGTTCCGGTTTGATCCAAGTACAAGACAATTATACCTCCGCCAAGGAGCTCATGTGTTTGTCAGATGAAAAGAAATCTGAAGATGGGTCTTGGTCTGACTTAAATCCCATTAAACAGTGAGAGCAATCTGGAAACCCGTCTCGATACAATAAAATCTGGATTTTCCCATTTACTTTTTCACAAAATCCTATCTTGTAAAATCTGCATTCACTCGCCAAGAATCAGTCATAAAGGGGTCCGATCTGAACCATCATGAAACGTGTTCTGGATCTGATCCAGAATGAGGTCAGGAACAAATATTACATTTTAACATTAAAACCCATTTATGGATTCGGGAATCAGTTAAAAATAACTCTGATTCACTTTGACCTTTCAGTCAAGTTAGGAGGGGGATGAGCAGCTTGGTGGAGGTCTGAGCTCTCCGAGTGCTTTTCCAGTTTACTCATAGGCTGACCAGATGCTGGGTGGTCATTATGATTATGACAATAATTACATTTATTTGAGATTAGTATTAAAATGAATACTGCAGGGTGAATGATTCATAGTTCTAATAGTTAAGTTATCTTTATCATTAAAACCCTTGGAAGAGGGAACAATTTCAACAAATGGTTGGCAATCTACATGTGTCCATCATCATCATCATCATCATCATCATCATCATCAAATTCTTACTGCCATTATCGAGTTGACGTTGTTGGAACACGCTCTTTCTTTGATGTGCATGTCTTTATGTTGGGATATTTAGTCTCCACTGGATCGTTTCCAGAGTTCAGAACCAAACAAGCCTGTAAGTGTGTGATGCCAGTAGAAACAGCTGCAGCTGAGGAAGAGGAGTGTGTTGCCAGTGTCCTGATGCAGAGTGGAGCTCCTCTGCTCCCCACCACTGAAGACACTGTAAAGCAGGGGTGTCAAACTCATTTTCTGCAAGGGCCACATTAGCATTATGTTTGCCCTCCAAAGGCCAAATGTAAGCGTAACACAGTAAAAAAAAATTAACTAAATGTAATGTAATTCAATGTAAAATAAATGTAACTACTCCTTAACATGCTGTTAAATAACTATTTATTTTTATGTTTAATTCACCGTAATTACAATAAAATATTCATTTTTGATATCACTTTTTGAAAAGGTTGTAACTTAAAAATTGTTAGAGATAAAGCCATACTGTAAATGAGAAAAATCACAAGTATGAACCAAAGTTTGTGATTGGAATAAATGAACACATCTAATAATGTGGAAAAGTTCCATTCAAATGCAATCATCACGCAGGAACAAAGATAATCGATACAAAATCACCTTGTCTTGTCATGGACATGCAGAAACCAAAAAAAACCAACCGAAGTGGGCAAGATAAA